>NC_088212.1:65619892-65719892 GCF_036934945.1 Oncorhynchus masou masou
TTTTTTTTATGGGACTAGAAATAAATGCCTGAATCGTAAAATAACATTATTAACCAGTTCCCATGCTTTTAAAATAACGGTTCTGTTATGGAACAATATGGATCACTTTCGTTCTTGGTTTAGTTTCTGTTCCTTGAAAAATGTCATTATTTTCGTTTTCTGTTCTGTTCCCTGAACCGGTTCCAACCCCTGATATACAGTATACTGTATATGACAAAATACTTGTCAAAAGGTCCTTCAGGCTAAAAATGCTTTCAGGCTTTTCAGTCCTGCATTTCCAAGGTATTACAGAAAAAAACACGTGCTAGTTGTTCTATCCCCCATCAGGGTCAGACAGTTTGTACTCTTCTCATGGTGTCAGGGAGTGTATGACACGTGTATGACTTAGCTCTAGCCATAGTCCTCTTACCAAATACCAATTAATATTGGACATTGACAGTGACACTGTATCATTGAGAAGACACTGTTTAAGTAATGAGAAACCGCAGTGAAGCATTTAACAGCACATGACCTGCCTGCTGAAGTTTAATTACGCCGCTCCCTGCTCTGGACCGTCTCCGTGCCCTCTCCCTGGGGGGCGCCGCAAATAATAGAAAGATGGGAAGCAATCTATCTCTGCCTGTGTGTGTGTGTGTGTGTGTGTGTGTGTGTGTGTGTGTGTGTGTGTGTGTGTGTGTGTGTGTGTGTGTGTGTGTGTGTGTGTGTGCCAAGATTAATCAACATTTCAGCCTGCCTGGTGTGTCTCCCTGGGTGAGGGAGGAGTGAAGCATCATCTTTCTTTGTTGTTGTTTTCCCTCTATTTAAACATTTATTTTGACTTACGTCTGAATTGCATGGATCAACACGAAGCACCACTGCCACTGCAAATGCACCGTTTTTGGAACGGAACTGGTTGCCTCGCATTAAATATTTAAGCCCTGGATCTGCAATTATTTCTCCCAAACGCGTTAGATGCGCTGGGCTTTGCAGGTTTTGACTCCATTATCCGGCAGCTATTCCTAGCATCCAGGACCAGACTGGCTGCTCCAGGGGGAGGCAAGGCCAACCAACCCAAGCCCACCATGCAGCCATTGGGAGTTTGTTACCAAACATGAGTTAGTCATTCATGAAATTAATTGATGTAAGAGCACCAGGGATATGTCACTCTTCTCTCCCTCTCTCTCTCTCTCTCTCTCTCTCTCTCTCTCTCTCTCTCTCTCTCTCTCTCTCTCTCTCTCTCTCTCTCTCTCTCTCAGCCCTACCAAACAGGAAGTAAGAGAGAGTGAGGGGCAAAGGGGGGTGGACACTGTCTCAGTGTTTTCTGTATTAATGACTGTACTGTAGATGTATGTGTGTAAGCTCATTAACGTCCTGTACAGTACATGCTTGTCATCAGTAATACTATGCATTATTAATATACACTCAGTAGTCTGTGCCTGTTAACTAACTGTAGGATCAGCTTGCTCTGGAGAGCCTAATATGGGCATTGCGTGTGGCATGTTGTGGATGGATTGCTGGGCAGAAATACAGCAAACCAGGGGAAGGGGACATATAATGTGACTGCAGTATTCAAGCCAAAGGACGCATGGAGCATAGCCAGGCCCAGTCACTGGTCTGTCCTCTGGGCTCACACACACACACACACACACACACACACACACACACACACACACACACACACACACACACACACACACACACACACACACACACACACACACACACACACACACACACACACACACACACACACACACACACACACATACACACACACACATACACACACACACACACAATAACCCGCCACTGTGGGGCTGCATTCAGACTCTCCTATCTGGACAGCATCTAGAAGACCCCCTCCCTCCCCAGATTGGGTGTGTTATTGTGTTAGTATAGGTCATCCTTGTGTAATTACTGTGTGACTGGTTGAACTGTAGCCCTCCTGGATAGTGCATCACAGTTACATCAGTAAAATGGCCGTACAGTGGCTGGAGATGTCCATTAGACCCTGGTGCTGGTCAAGAGGCAGCTTTGATCATACCTCTAACATGGTTCACTTTTCCTTCAAGTGAGCTGTGGCGGGGTTGAGGGAGGGGGAAGGGGTGGTGGTTGGGGTGGTGGAGGAGGAAAGAATCAACTGTTCTCTGAGCCGGGTCCTCTTAATCTCTAGGCCCTTAAAGTCCAGGCTGGAAAGAAGAGCTTTCTGGTACCCAGGCTTCTGCTCTGAGCCCTGTCTCTGCCTATGTCCCTATTCATGTCTCAGTCCCTATCTCTATCTCTGTACCCTATTCCTGTCTTAGTCCCTGTCTCTTGTCCCTGACCCTGTCCTTGTCTCAGTCCCTTTCTCTGTGGAAAAGCAGACTGAAGAGCTGCCAAATGGCTGCCCTGACTGAGTGAGTCATTGAGGGGGGTTGGCAGTGGAGTCGCAGGTAATCCCCTCGCCCCTTAACCCATTTTAACACTCCTCCTAGAGAAGGTGGGAAGGGAAAAGAGTCAATGAATCTATTCTGTAAGACTTTATTATAGTCACTGAGCTACACTGAGCTACCTTTGAATTAAGCTAGCAGTTCCCCCATGCAGAATCTAACAGATCTAATAGCAGCAGTGTATAACAGTCAATTACTGGTGTTAGCATTGGAGGAAGAAGGAGACGCGATGAGAAGTGACACGACACCAGCTATGGTGATGGCTAAACCAGACACTCCCGACCTCTCTCCTCATCATAGGCCAGTGTGTATTTCCCTATGCTAATGCTGGGAGGGTGGGAGCGAGCGCGGTGTGTCATGGGGAATCAGGCTGCCCGGTGCAGATGTTTCAAAGGTCAGAGAGTGTCCTCTCAGAGGGCCTGTGGGCTGCCAGGGGCGATGGAGATGGGAGCTGACAGGAGAGAACCAGAGTCCAGGTGAGGCTCCCCAGACCAGGCCAGAGGACACTGATACCTCACCATGGGAGACCCAGCTCGTACACACACACACATAAACATCCACACACACACACACACACACAGATACACACAGAGTCTTCCCAAGACCAACCCCCATCATTTCCCAGTAATTTCCCAAACCCTTCCAATGTGAGCCAGCCAGTTATGTGTGTTGTGTAACCAAGGTCATACTGTACTGTAAAACAGCAAATCAAATTAAGAGAGTCAGTGCAACAAAGGAAGATACAAAACATTTATAACAAAGGGGCCAATGTAAATAGTCTTTATTTAACTAGGCAAGTCAGTTAAGAACAAATTCTTATTTTCAATGACGGCCTAGGAACAGTGGGTTAACTGCCTGTTCAGGGGCAGAACGACAGATTTGTACCTTGTCAGCTCAGGGGTTTGAACTTTCAACCTTCCGGTTGCTAGTCCAACACTCTAACCACTAGGCTACGCTGCCGCCCCATTTGATCAACTGTTCAGCAGTCTTATGGCTTGGGGGTAGAAGCTGTTCAGGAGCATTTTGGTCCCAGACTTGGCGCTCTGGTACCGCTTGCCTTGCGGTAGCAGAGAGAACAGTCTATGACTTGGGTGGCTGGAGTTTTTGACCATTTTTAGGGCCTTCCTCTAACACCGCCTGGTATAGAGTGGCAGGAAGTTTGGTTCCAGTGAGGTACTGTGCCGTACACACTACCCTCTGTAGGACCTTGCGGTTGGATGTCGAGTAGTATCCATACCAAGCAGTGATGCAGCCAGTTAAGATGCTCTTAATGGTGCAGCTGTATAACTTTTTGAGGATCTAAGGGCCCAAGCCAAATCTTTTCAGCGTCTTTAGGGGGAAGAGGTGTTGTCATGCCCTCTTCACGGCTGTGTTGGTATGTTTGGACCATGATAGGTCCTTAGTGATGTGGACACCGAGGAACTTGAAGCTGTCGACCTGCACCACTACAGCCCCATTGATGCAGTCCACAATACCATAATAAGCTCCTTTGTCTTGCCCACATTGAGGGAGAGGTTGATGTCCTGGCACCACACTGCCAGGTCTCCGACCTCCTCCCTATAGGCTGTCTCATCGTCGTCGGTGATCAGGCTTACCACCGTCGCGTCATCCGCAAACTTAATGACGGTGTTGGAGTCGTGCACAGCATCCTTCCTGTTTCTCCCATTTAACAAGGCATCCAATTTTAATTGGAGCAATTACATTTTAATGACCACATTGTCATTAAATATGTTCATGCTGTACTCCAAGCATTTCACTCAAACTTTGAAATAAAATGTTCTTCCTTGAAGTTGCTGAACAAGTGTTCCAGCACGATTACAAAAAGAAGCAGCAGGAGCAGCTAAGACAGACGAGAGAAGGAAACACGCCACTACAACATACACGCAGACCTGGGCAAAGTAAGCCTGTTCAGTGATTTCATGCAGGATTTTTGTACTTTTGCATCAGACTGTAAAAGTGAGTCAGCATAGAGATTAAACCAGTCATACATCATTTGACTGTTAATGATGTACTACCAAGAGGAGTTTGTGCTTGAGCAGGATAGAACAGAGGTCACAGTGCCTTTAGATGCACCATCGAATAAATGGTAGTTTCATAGCCGACGTAGGCTGCCAGCAAAATCAATTAGTCAATTACAATTAGTGCTTCGGGACTTTCACGGTACAGCATAGCAGCAATGTTTAAACACAGAAAGAACCACGTGAGGATGTTTGCCTTTAAAGTCAATAGCTTATTAGTAATAATACCTATGGATAGGGCGCGACATATTTCCTCCAATATGACCAGGCGTCCATGTATAATGACTCTCATCTTTAGTTCTGACATTGGTCCAACTCAGTGTTCCTCCGTTAGGGTCGCAGGGTTTGTCCCTCCATTTATCCCTGGTTCTCCAGGATTGAGTGTAAATCTCTCATTGTTTAGCGTTGAGCTCTAGCTGCTACTCATTGCTCCATGCTGGGTCTTCTACAGTCAAGAGTTCAGATAACAGTGCTAAGAGTCTGGGCTTTACATCCTCTTCTCTTAAGACAGGCAGATAAGGCTGGAAGAAAGGCTCTGCAGCTCAGTGTCTCATCTCAGCAGTGCTGGTTTCAGCCAGAAAGCCATGAGGCAAAAGGATTTAACACAGCCAGGAAGGGCAGGACACTCCTCTCCAGAGGGGATTACTGGGAGCAGAGCAGGCCTGCAGAAAACGGACCCCCAACACAGGCAGAGCCATGGTTGACCTGGGAGCACGCACACATAAACACACAAATGGGGTTACCCAGCAGCGCAGACACACACAACTCCCCCTCACACACACACACACACAGGATGAGCTGCACATGTTGTTTTTCATTAGGGCAGTCATGGTCAGGAACAAGGAGGCTTTGGCTGGCTGGGTATCTGGCTGCACTAGAGAGAAGAAGCCCTCATCCTCTCTAACCCGCCATGCACTGTACAATACACAGAGAGGCAGTATGAGAGGGACAAGGAGAGGGGGAGAGCGAGAGAGAAAAACAGATTAGTGAGAAGTGAGATTCAAAGTGATATGATGGAAGAGGGATTCCTAGTAAATGTTACATAGGGAGCAGGAGAAAGGCAGTTCATTTTGCACCAACTGAGAATTGAAAAGAAGAGTGGTGTTGGAAAAGGCTTTTTCTGAGAAAGACTAAGTGTTATAGTGGGATTGGGACTGAGATTTGGAGAGTAGATGTAGGAGAGGAGGAGAGTGGCCCACAAGTGGGATGTGTGTGATTGTGACAGAAAAGCACATGGCACGCATACAGTGAATTCACACACACACACTCACACACACACAAATAACATACACACACCCGCGGCAGACACACGGCATAGGGGTGCTGTTGGTGTCAGAGCTCCACAGCACGGCTGCCTGCTAAGTGGAACATTATTCTCCTGATCTGGCATGACAGAGGAGGTCTAGCAAACCTCTAAGCTTTCAAAATGGCATTAAGTGCTTCAGCTGTGGATTACAGAAAATTCTAATTTGTAATGCTAAAAAGGAGAGACAAAAAAACAGTTCAGCACAGGGGTAGGCATCCCTGGTCCTGGAGGGCCGCAAGCACTTCATGTTTTTGACCTAGAAGACCAGGTGTGTTGAATTTAGGCAATCACTGAACTGATCGATTAGCTCAGTTGGTCAGGTGTGGTGCCTAGTTGGAACAAAATCCTGCAGTACCTGCGGCCCTCCAGGAACACGGTTGCCTACCCCTGGTTCAGCGGTTCACGTTCCCCATCTTCGTCATCATAAACAGTAAGTGGGACAATAGTGATATTTATCGATTTTTCCCAGCAGCGTACGTAATCCCTTCAGGTCTAGTTCACACATGAGAGAATTCAGTCGGGGTGATACATGTTAAAGGAAACATTAGGTCTTAATAGTTCTGTCAGCCTTCACAGAGATTTCCCTGACGTGTGATAAGAAGTGGATCTCTACCTTGACCACAGTGAACACGTCATCCTGCCGTCATAGTGTCGACGTTCCTCTCTTCCTGTGTCCTGTGCAGAGATCTGTCTGTTGACGCGGGGTAGAAGAACAGCCAGCGTCAGAGCAGACACCTACTGCCGTCTGTACTCTCTGTCTGTGGACAACTTCAACGAGGTCCTGGAAGAGTACCCCATGATGAGACGGGCCTTCGAGACCGTGGCTCTGGACCGGCTGGACCGCATAGGTAAGAGACAACATGGCACAACGTGACTTTCAACTCCGTATGTGTCACTGTAATTGAGCTGATCGTTACAGCCAATCACCCGCCTCTCCATTGTCAAGTATTGTGATGTATGAATGTATTCAAAGACGTGTTACAGTGCCCAGGTAGCTCTGTACTAGATTGCCACTGGTTAAAATCCCAGATGGAACAAATGAAACGTGATGTAGTAAATGGATATGGATTGGCTGAGTAGATTACAAAGTGAGTCAGCTGCCAGTCACTGTACGGTACATGGAGGTGTCTGTCTGAGAATCAAACACAGATGTGCCACAGCTGAGGAATCCTCTGGAGGGGAGCTGTTTCCAGCTAAGTGAGCAGCCAGCGAAAAGGAGAGGAGGCCGTGCAGTCAGTGTTTGTGTACGTTAGTGACCTGCTCAGGGCCAGTTGGACCAGTAGGCCAAGCAAACAGATATGTCATATTAGCTCAGATGTCTCCACCCCTCCCACGCTGGCCTCCACACATCTGACACCGTGGGCCCTGGCTGCCAGGGAGGAGAGACGGATGGGCACCGCAGAGAGAAGAGAGGAGACAACTCTCTCTTTTCTACAGGATATTGTTTTATCATCTCATGTGATAATCCCTCCAGGCAGGGACAGTGATGTAAGTTAAAGAGAGGAAAACCCCATGGTGGTGGTGAGGAACTCACTATATATAGCTCACCTAGTTGACCTAGTGAAAAGTAGTGTATTTAGTTTGGTTAGTAATATAGAATTTACATAACAGACAGTGACAGATAGAATGTCCGGTGCTAACAGTACGAGAATGGATCATCTCACATCTGTTGTATTGGCCCTGAAGAACAGGGGAGGTCGGCGTTTGGAATGCAGTAGTTATGGTTAAGTACGTAGAAGACTGAAAAGAGCCATTCTAGCCCCATTTCAGTGATGTGTACAGCGTGTGCACTGATATGACACTTCATTCAGTTCTCAGCCAGCCCAGACAAATAAAAGATTCACAATGAACGTCAGCACGCCTCTATCATAACTATCTCTGCATGCTTCATGAAAAATGGCTGCAGGCAGGGGGCTCTTTCTTTGGTGAAAATGGTGTTCACCTTTCCCCAGCCCTCCTGCATAATGAAGTCATTCACACAGCGATGCCCTACTAATTAATTACTGTCTTAGTGGACCCTGTGCAATCGGATCAGAGCTGGGCCTGCTACGGCGTCGGGGTCAGGGCTGACCGAGAGACAGCCCCCAGCACTGCTCCCTCTCATATCTGAAATGGAGAGAGATTGATCTGGGCCTAATTGCATTGACAGTAGTGAGCTGAGCATGCGGGTACTGTACGATTTCAACCCTTTCAGGATTAGTGGTTGAGAAAAAACAGCTGTGTGAATTAACCCTATCACTGCTGGCACGTTCACCCAAGTGGGATAGGGCTCAGAGTTGAGTTCACCTTTTCCCGAAGAAAGGCTATTTGTTACTTAGCTCGTCATAGTGAGCTATTTCAGGCCATCCCCATCCTGTCTCTGTAATCTGGTGAGTGGCTGACCCCTGACCCCTCCACCACTGGCCATGGAGCTCTGGCCATCCAATGACAGCAGAAGAGCACTGCCCTACACTGTGAAATCACTGACATTAGTGTGAACACTGACCAGTCCCTCATTCTTTCCATATCAGTCAGCCATGTCCCCGTTCAGAGCCATGTTTCATCTGCATTCACTTTGCCTCTTATCTACGGCTCCACAGTAAGAGCTAGTCAAACAAACACACACACACACAGTCTGCTGGAGCGATCATGCTTCCTCTGTGTTATTCCCCTTGGTAGGCTACGTTCCCTCCCTCCCACCCTCCCTCTCTCTATCTCCCTCCTCCAAATTTCAGCCAGGGTTTCTCTTTTCTAGCTCTGTCCTTGTGCTCGGTGCTATTAGGGAGAAGTGCTTCAGAATGCAGCGACCGTGTGACATAGGAATCAAAGAGGAATCTGGGAGTAGGCTGATCACAGCCATTCTGACGCCCTTTAATAGTCAATGTGCAGCCTAGGGGCTAAAACTCAGTAACACTCAGTGGCCTTTGTTGGCAAATGTGTTGCTTGTTCACAGGATCAGGGGTGATTATGATGTAGCTGGTTATTGTGCAGTAGGGCCAGGCAGTGTGTGGCTAACTGTATAGTGGAAGAATCATCTCTAAATCTGATTCAATTCCAGAGTGTTTAACTAACTAACTGGACGATCTGGCTGATTGTACTCTGTCTGTCTGTCTGTCTGTCTGTCTGTCTGTCTGTCTGTCTGTCTGTCTGTCTGTCTGTCTGTCTGTCTGTCTGTCTGTCTGTCTGTCTGTCTCTCTCACAGGGAAGAAGAACTCCCTCCTGCAGCACAAGGTGCAGCACGACCTGAGCTCCGGCGTTCTCAACTACCAGGAGAACGAGATCATCCAGCAGATTGTGCAGCATGACAGAGACATGGCCACCTGTGCCCACCTCCTCCAGAACATTCCTCCACCTCAGCCCCCGTCTCCGGGGCACACCCCCGTCATCTGGGCTCCCCTCATCCAGGCACCCCTGCAGGCTGCTGCCGCCACCACCTCTGTGGCCATCGCCTTGACGCACCACCCCCACCTCCCACACCTCCCTGCCGCGCTCTTCCGCCCACCGGTCACGGTCCTGGGCTCCAGGAACCTCCAGGACCCTCCCCCAGGCCGGCTGAAGAAGTTCCACACGTCGGCGCCCACCTCCTTCATGGGACCTGACTCCCCCTCCAGCACACCATCTAAACTGCACGGCTCTGGGATGGACACAGCCCTGCTGGCCTCCTTCCGGGCCCACCACACGACTCAGGGGTCAGGGGCAGCCAGCTCCAGTCAGCAGGCGTCCAGCAGCAGTGGAACCCAGCCTGGGCCTAGTGGGGCCTCCGCCTTTCCCTTTGGGCCTTTCTCCTCCTCCGGGGGCTCTCCCTCCCACAGCACGGCCCAGAGCACGGCCCAGCTCCATTCACAGCCCCAGACGCAGCAGCCATTCCGCTGCACCACCCCGCCTCTCGCTGCCCTCTTCCAGCAGGGAGCTGTGGGGGGAGCAGGGATGGGTGGAGCAACAGGGGGAGCTACTGGGGGGGCTACAGGTTGGTCTTCAGGAGGCGCTACTGAAGGTGAAGTAGGAGGAGCAATAGGAGGGGCTGATGAGAGGGCCACTGGTGGGACAATAAGAAGGGCCACTGGTTGGGGTAGACGTGGATCTATAGAAGGATATACCACTGGAGGACATATAGGAGGAGCCACTGGGGGGTACTCAGGAGGGGCTAGTGGTGGGCACATTAGAGGAACTAGTGGAGGCCATATAGGGGCTACTGGTGGAGCAATGGGAGGGGCAGCTGGAGGGCATATAGGAGGGGCAATGGGAGGGGCTATAGGTGGAATGACAATTGGAGTTCTGGGTACCTCTAGTTCTGGTTGTAGTATCAGCCCCCAGTCCACTGGTTCATCCGGCAACATTCAGTCCTGTCAACTGCTCCACAGCCAACTGCCCCTAAATCCTCCACAGGTGGGCTCCTTGCAGCAGTTTGCAGGCGGGGGCAGGACTCCTATTGCATTCTACCACTCCCCCCCTCCAGGCTCCCCATCCTCCTCCTCCACCCAGCAGGCCCCAGAGGGTTCCCCATCTCCCCTGGCCCAGTTCAGCCTGGCAGGCTTACAGTCTGGACTTCAGTCTGGCCTCCAGTCTGGCCTCCAGTCTGGCCTGGTCCCTCAGCTGTCCCTGGAGAGGTCTGCCCTGGCCTCGTTGGCCCAGTACGGCTCAGCAAACGGCTCGCCCTGCTACACCCCCCTGGGGCCAAGCCCCACGGTCCAAAGCCCAGTCACAGGAAGGACTTTCCACTACAGCGACTCCTCCAGTGCCACTGGGTCCCACAGCTCTCTGCTCATGCCCCAGACCTCCCTCCCCAGCCAGCAGCACGCAGCCGGCAGTGAGTCTCTGCTGGGGCTGGGCAGCTTCTCTGAGGATATGAAACTATTGTCCTGTTCTAACCCCTCCCTGCCCCAGGATGTGGCCCAGGCCATGGGATACTCCTCACTCCCACGTTCCTCACCCTCTCGCAGCTCGCCCCCACGCTCCTCACCCCCTCGCAGCTCGCCTCCACGCTCCTCACCCCCACGCTCCTCCATGGAGCCAGGATACTGTCTCTCCTCGCCCTACTCCTCCCCCATCCTAGTGCCCAAACCCTGTAGCTCGGTGTCAGGACACATGGCTCCTCCTGTCCCTGCCCAGATGTCTCCAGGACACCTGCAGCACCAGACTCAGTCCCCCGTGGCCTCCCCGGCCCTGCCACCACGGAAAGGCTCGGCAGCCCACTCTGAACTAGAACCTGTCCGCTCCAAACTAACCTCCAATTTGTGAGGTTTGATCACACCCTCCCTGGACTAGTACACAAACAATCTTCCTGTATGATGTCATTCTCTTTTAGGCTTCACTGTGTTCTAATCGTTATCATTTCCACCATCTTAATATTACTGTGATTTAAAAGATGACACTTAACCAGGTAACTTCTAGCTCCCTAGACTACTACACTTTCTTTGTTTTTGTTTTGTTTCTCCCTTTTTTATTCATACGTATATACATAGAAATATATTTAAAAGATATGCTAATCAAGGGACAGGAGGGTGTGAACAGAAAATGATATCCATTTAAGAGATGGTCATTTCTTTCTTTCTAACTATGCCAAATTCATATGATGGGGTTTGGTTTGATGGTTAGATGGACAACACAATAGTACTTTTTGCAGGAACCTATGCACTAATACCTGCATGTATAGATGCTTTTTTGTGTGTTTTAAAAGAACAGAATCAACCTTTTCAGTGGAAAATACATGCTTCAATAAGAGCAGACTGACTTATTTTTTCATCCCATACAGGATCACATGTTGTTGATCCTTAATCAACTATTATCAATTAGATTACTTATTTATCCACTGTATAGACTTTACGAAACCTTCCGAGGTGGAGAAGAGATTTTAGGAAACCAAAAATAATTTGCCTCCCCTTTGGCCTGTGTGTTGTTGTATTGTCGTAATATTGGGGGGTGTTGAGTGGGCTACAGGCCCTCCATCCCTGTAGTGAGACAGACATCAAGTATGATGTGTTAGTGATAGGCTTCCTGCAGTGTCCTCAACCCTGTCCTAACAAATTCACTTTGTCTTCCAAGCTCATCATGCCGCAAATGTTTGGGATGGACAAGGACAAGTTGAGCCCTGCAATCTGTGTGCTAGTGGACAGAGTGTGTGCATTTATGTGTGTGTGTGATAGTGACTGAGTGTGAGTGTGTGTTTGAGTGATTGTCTGTGTGTTTAAGAGAGAAAGAGAGCGAGAGTAGTCTAATGCAGGAGAAGACTAACCAAGGAGGGTTTTGCCTTTTCACAAAACTAGGACTGCCATCCCAGCTTGTGTGTGGAGTTGTGTACCTCCGAGACCCTTCAATCTCTCAATGCTAGAAAACACTACACTCACTAGTGCTCCCAGAGCCGCAATCACACATACTTCACAGTCAGATAATGTAGCGAACACACAGGAAATAGACCATTTGGACATAAGCAATTATGTTTGTTATTGTAATGATATCAGATACCTGTTGAAGTGCTGCTTGATAGAAAAGATCTTACCACTCCATATTACTACCCACAGCTGCTAGACGGTCAACGTAGACATTCTCCCATATTGACTGCCAGTGTTGAGTTGAACATGTTGAATGTATGCACGTTTCATTTATTTTTAATTTAGAATAAATATGGGTCATGAGGTTTTACATCAAGGAGGTACAGACAGAAAGACGGGTCATGATGGAATAGAAATGGTAGTTGTGGACAATTTCATAGACCTGTATGTTGAGGTTAATCCCAGCGGACAAGAATGGTTGAAATGACGTCATTCCAGCCAGATAGCATGACTTCATTTCAACCAACCAGCTGTATGCCTGGTTGTGTGTTCTGTATAGATAGGTAGCAGTAATCATCTCTGCTTCCCTCCACAGCCCATCCCTCTCCTGCTCTCCTGCCCATCATAAGGAGCAGCATGTTACCCTGGGTTCAGACAGCTGGGTCCATCTCTATCTCAGTCACACCACTCAGCCACAACACTCTTTTTTAACAACACAGCCCCTGACCTCTGACCCGTGTAGGCCAGCATGGGCTAGTTGGCAGAAGTGCACAGTGACCACACTCTAGTCCCTCATTATTACCTCCCTCAGCAGGCCTGTATCAAAGGGCTAACCACACACACACACACACACACACACACACACACACACACACACACACACACACACACACACACACACACACACACACACACACAAATCAAATCAAATCAAATTTATTTATATAGCCCTTCGTACATCAGCTGATATCTCAAAGTGCTGTACAGAAACCCAGCCTAAAACCCCAAACAGCAAGCAATGCAGGTGTAGAAGCACGGTGGCTAGGAAAAACTCCCTAGAAAAGCCAAAACCTAGGAAGAAACCTAGAGAGGAACCAGGCTATGTGGGGTGGCCAGTCCTCTTCTGGCTGTGCCGGGTAGAGATTATAACAGAACATGGCCAAGATGTTCAAATGTTCATAAATGACCAGCATGGTCGAATAATAATAAGGCAGAACAGTTGAAACTGGAGCAGCAGCACGGCCAGGTGGACTGGGGACAGCAAGGAGTCATCATGTCAAGTAGTCCTGGGGCATGGTCCTAGGGCCGCGGTTCAGTTGAAACTGGAGCAGCAGCACGGCCAGGTGGACTGGGGACAGCAAGGAGTCATCATGTCAGGTAGTCCTGGGGCATGGTCCTAGGGCTCAGGTCCTCCGAGAGAGAGAAGGAGAGAATTAGAGAACGCACACTTAGATTCACACAGGACACCGAATTGGACAGGAGAAGTACTCCAGATATAACAAACTGACCCCAGCCCCCCGACACATAAACTACTGCAGCATAAATACTGAAGGCTGAGACAGGAGGGGTCAGGAGACCAACATCTCACAACCTAGATCCTAAATGTTTAATCTTGTTTAAAATCTTGTTTAATCTTGTGAACTAAGTTTATTTATGTCTACACACACACACACACACACACATACACACACACACACTCACATGGACATGCACACACTCATGCACATGCATACACACACACACAAGCCTTGGCAGTCTCCCAGTGCAAATTGCAGTGTTGAATTGAATTAATTTGAACAGAACAGTAAGATTTATATTCATTAAAAGGGCTTTTAAAATGAGTTCTGTTCTCCTATTGGAGTGAATGCAGGTCTAAAGTATCGGTTTTAAATCGTCTCTCTTTCTCTCCCTCCCTCTGTTTGTTGTTGTTGTTGTTTTACACCTGGTCTTCTTCTGCAGCGAGGCGCTATCTATCTAGAAATCTCTGAAATATTTATTCACTGTCTGTGTCTGTCTGGCAAGTGGCACCTGACTCCCTGACAGGTCGGATTGACGGTGGGAAACCCACAGACATCACCTCAGACAGACAGACAGGGAGGGATTTATTCTCTCAGATAGAACACTCAGCAGCGTGATTGGCTGGACACAGGTTAGGGAACAGGGAAGTGATCAGCTCCAGCAGGGGATTATTAATGTCTGTAGTGTGTACAGTGCAATCGTTAAAGACTGTGACTGCTGGAGCTGTTAAAACACAAAGCCAATAGACTGCCGTGGCTGTTTCACATCTGAACAAAAAAACAACAAGAACCTCAACCGGTTTGTTTATTTTCCACAATATGACCTTATTAAGTCCAAGAGTTGGGAAATGTGACTACTTTGGATCGGGGTTTAGGGAGCTAGTGGTTGAGACAGAGGAGTAAATGTGAGGAGACACTGATAGATTGGAGGAATGACGTGGTTGGACAGACGGTCAGGGCGCTGACAGGTAGACAGCCAGCCCATGGGGTGCGCAGGCTGATGAGCTGCTTGTTTTCTGGGGGACGTTGAAGGCATGTCAACCCTGCCTTATGATTGTTCCTGAGCGCTGGTGTAGGGAGGAGGATATTGATTTGTGGGTATTTGAGGTAGCTTTTGGGTGTTGCTAAGGTAATGGTGTGTGTGCCTGTGCGTTTGTACATGTGTGTCTGTAGGAGAGATCGCAACCCAGCGTTCTCAACCCAGCGCCAGGGTCGATGTCTGGGAGTGGTCGGTGTCTGAAGATGGGTGGGCAGGGGAGGCACAGGTCATGGCTTAAAGAGAGATAGGCACAAGACAGTGATCGATTAGCTGGGTCTGGACCTGACCTGGAAGACCTGGGCCATTATCACAGATAAGGACGTGCATAGTGTGTCAATCATTCCAGTCTGCCGCTGTCATTCAGGGAGCTGTCAGTGTCCCGTCTGAATGTACATGACTCTGTCTCTCACCTAGGCCACACCTCCCTAACAC
Source organism: Oncorhynchus masou masou (assembly GCF_036934945.1). Taxonomy (NCBI): domain Eukaryota; kingdom Metazoa; phylum Chordata; class Actinopteri; order Salmoniformes; family Salmonidae; genus Oncorhynchus; species Oncorhynchus masou. The sequence continues at coordinate 65,634,861 of NC_088212.1, forward strand.
TGAACTGTCTGGTCTTCCTTTGATGCTATTTGTTCTTCAAGTGGATTTGGTTATCTTTGGCCATGTCTACACTTAACACTTACATGCAACTTCTGCTATCAGGATAGGAAGATCGCATTGAAAAGACGGGTCTAGATGCACAAAAGTCCCATTGTGGCCCGATTGTGTTCAGATCTGCCTGACCACTTCAGGAGGTGGTCAGGGAGGTCATGTGTGCAGATTTCTCCTCAGTCTGGACACAATCATGCTACCGGAAGTGCATACAGTGGGCGACGTCATCAGCACTCTGCCCACAAGTCTCCAGAAAACGTGTGTTTTGGGTGCGAGAGGCACCTTTTCATAATAATGTTGGAGGAAATACATACCTAGCATGGGAGGAGCGTATTTACTGGCTTCATAAATGCTAGCCAGCTAGCTAAAATAAATAAAAAACACAATGTTTTGTTTGGCTAGAGTTATGCTAACCCGTTTGCAATCACTTTGGCTTTGCTAGCTAGCTTGCTGGTTAGTTACAGAGGTTAGTTGGCTACTGCCATCAAGTTGTTTTGTTAATATCAGATTTAGCCGGTTCCAACATTTGCAGAATGTATACTGCATTTGAATATAGGGAAAAGGGAATCCGGATACAATGTGGACACAGTAGACATTTAAATGTAGGTGTAGAGGTATGAGGTGTTCAGAATTGATCAGAACTCCATGATCAGAATACAAAAGCTGCATGAACTGTCAAGTCTAGACATGGCCTTTGATTAATTGCTGCTGATAAATGTGTAGCTTTCTATAGATTGTATTTAAGGATGTCTGTGGGAAACAGGCAAACAGAAGCATACCAACTTTATGTCCTTGGAGATTTCAGAGCTCATCCATAAAGACCATCTATAGTAGACTATAAATAGACTTAATTCTGCAAAACAGTGAACCGTGTTTGAATTCTACATATCAGAGACTGACTCAATATACAGTAGAGCTATTTCCATCCCATTTCACTTTTACCATCCATCCAACATGGGAAGGTTGATGTGTTGTGGAATGCCAGAGAAAGCATATGAAGGACATATCAAGGACAGTGAGAGCATGGCAACTGAAGTCTACTCAATCCAAATACAAACAGCCCCTCCATTCTGAATTCATTTCAGGATAGGCAGACATAACCCTTGGATGTTGTCTTTCTGTAATTCAGTAAAAACAGACCAAACAAGTTTACTGTAGAATGGCAGGGTGGAAGTGTGTTCTCTTTCCTTCCTTCTGCCTGCAGATGTATGTCATTGTGTTCCCCTCTGTCCAGATCACTCCAGGGCCTTAGTGTGTTAGCGTGCTCTGGTCCTATAACACTAGCCAGGGCTGGAGAGCTGGAGGAAGTGGAGGGAATGGGATTCTGTGCTGCTGTTGTAGTGCTTCATCCTGGACTCTGTCTGTATGGGAGACTTGGAGAAGCTTCTCCTGGCATACCCAGCAGCATTTCCAATTCAGGGCGGTCTCTGTAACACAACACATTTTGATTCCATTTGGACCACTCCCAATTTCCGAACCTAATCTTTGCCTCCCCACTCCCCATTGTGCTGTATTACTGGGCCGTGAATGTGGGTGGGGGAATCCAGTGGTGCACACTAAAAGGAAATCAGCTGCAGTGATTGAGGATTAGAGGTAACAGCAGCAGAATTGAACCTGCTATTTCGGAGGCTGGGAGGAGAGAAACCGTTGTGTTTACTAGACGCCTTCATAACTCATTTAGAACCACAGATTCCTTCTTAACCTTCAACAAACAAACCCTCCCAGCCTATGTAGGCATCTGAGGCAGGGACACATGTAGCAACATATTTCAAATAGAGAAATGGAATGTGGTTAAAACGACTGTTTATGGCAGGGCTTGATGCAACTGACCTCTTTCCCCTCTACTTCGGTCAGATAGAATAACATGAAAATGATGTGAGTTTAATCCCTAAGTATGCTGTTGGGAGCAGTGTTAAGGGTGCAACCTGGATATGGCCCAGTTTAGTGAGAGTGTAGCATGTGAGTGCGTCAAATGAAGGATGGGTGGTACGCATGAGTGTGCAATTCAGAACCGCATCACCTAGCAACACAGAGGCGTCATGGGTGTTAGTCAAACAAGGCTGCTTTGGAGCAAGACCCTCCAGTTCTCCTCACTGGCTTAGGGGGCAAAGGGCATGCAGTACATGGAGTGGAGGTGAACCAACCTGCTTCTCTCTCTTACTGTAGCTTTCATTTTGCTGAACTATGTATATCTCACATACTCTGATGATACTTAGGATCATATGTCAATGTATATTTATGTATACAGATTTATATATTTCCATAGGACCTATTTATATTTCTGTATTTATTTTAGATTCTTAAGTGACGTCATTATCACCATGATAAAGATAAGCAATGTTCACCAAACTGTGTGTATGTACAGATTCATATCATCATTATGGTTTTTAAACGAAACACATTGTTTGCATTGTATAATCTCTTTGACTTTGGTAATGTGCAGGAGTGGGACATGACGCGCTACGGTACATCACTTTCTATCAGATGGCTTTGTTCTGTTTTGTAACCGCAGTGACAGTCCCACAGCTCTCACACAGACACATCTCTGCGGAGGACAGTATTTTTGACTGCGTTGCTATTGATCAATGGATATCAATATATATTTGCTGTGTTTAAAATGGGAACCATGGGATATAGCAATAAGGGAGATGTACAGGTATGTTGTGACTGGCTGTGTTTACCAGGCACTGTGCTATCAGCACGACCAGCGCTGTCCAGTAACAATGTGGATGATGAGGGGGGGGGGGGGGGCAAAGCATAAATGGGGTTGTTGATAAGCACACATACTGGATAATATTAAAAAGGTATCGAATAAAATATAAGGAACAACTGCTTTGAGTGTTTTCTCCATTCATTGTCTTATTCAGTGTTTGCTGTAGATTGTGCCACACACATGCCCTAACCAATACATTCACTAGTACATGTAGCCACAGTTCAGTACACACTCCTGCCTTTCACATGTTCTCATCACCACTCAGCACCTCTCTCTCTCACTTTTTCCCCCTCTCTCTTTTACTTTCTCTCTCTCTCTTACGCACATGCACACAGGCAGGCAGTGAGAAGAAGTGCGGCTCCTCAGAGTGCTATGCTGCATGGCAGACCGTAAAGGGGGACTGTCTAACTCTGCCCCTGTGAGCACTCAGCCATCTGTTTCATTAGAATTCCCCCTTGAGGTAACCTTCCCTGGGAGGAGGGGAGAGGAGAGAGAGGGACTCATTGAAAGTGAAGGCCTTTTGTTTTAGATGGTCTCTTTTAATTATACAGAATTCTCCTCTCGTGATATACGCCTGCTGTGAGGAGTGTGTAGAGATTGGCATACTCATGCCTACTAACACCATGTTCAGAAATGAGACAAAACTCTGCATAGCAAGCAAGCCAGCAAGTGAGTAGCACTTCTCCGATGTGAGACTCTCATATCCTCCGACTGCCTCCACAGTGACATCCATCGCACTGCCCGTCATCTCCATTTCTCCTGCCATGGTGGGATGGACAGCTAGTGCTAATGCCTTTTTGTGAAGCATCTGGGATAATCTGTTCTGGGCCTCCTTGGTTCAAACTCAACAGTAATTAATCCCACTCATTGCCCTGTGAGGCCGAGGCTGGGGTATATCGGCTGTGAGTGTGTCTGTTTCTCTCAAGTCTTCCCTCCTTTCCAGATGACCATTTAGACTCTCTCTCTCTCTCTCTATGCCGGAGCATTCTGTGGTCATGGAGGGGTCGGTAAGCAGGCCTTGACTTTTACATAAATTAAAATGTTTTCATAGTGGCATTTCAGGGGACATGGGGATTAGAGTGGATTTCAACAAACCAGAGGGATGAAATTTAAGTATGCTAAAAGTCTAAGAGCTATGCTACAGTTCTGCTCTGGATCAAAAGGAATAACCTATCATTATAGAAATTCACATGAGCACAACAAAGATTCATCATTATATGGTTAAGATTCATAATTATACGGTTCCCCTTGTAAAAGGAGAAGACTGGCTTTGGGTCGACTACTCATTCCGTTTCTGCAGATCTTCTCACACTCGTTCTGAAGCATGCTGGCCTGCCCCGTTGTTTTTTGGCAGTCCCAGACATAGAACACTCAGTAACACACACAGAAACTACAGCACATCCGTATTAGTGTTTTTTTACCCCTATAAAATCCTACCGTCAAAGCCTTTTGACATCTGCCAGCATGTTCGCAAATATTGTCAAAAGGCCAACTTAGCAAGGCTCCAGCCTTTGATGCGTACGGCTGAAAGTTTGTCATTTTTTTTTGTGTCGATGTGTTTATTTTGTGGGGTAGCTCCTTAGGGTATTAGGGTTCAGGGAAGTGGATGCATGATAAACCTGGAGATTAAGATGGCCACAGGCCATCCAACCTGATCCCCAGTTTCACACAAAAATGGTAATTTGTCCCTATAAAACTTGTCAATGGTCATGGATGGATACATGCCTGCCCTATTTAGAATTAGGAGAAAGAGACAAGTGACATAACTGGACTATCTGTGAGTTGGTCCACTTTAGGGAAAAGGTCTTTGCTGTTATGACGTGTGCCACTCTGGGAATTGTGTGACATTTCGCATGAGCATTAGCTCAACATAGGAGCTGTGCCGTAACTCATAAGCTTTATTGTAGGTTAGGGTGTATTTTACTGTTGTACAGGTCATGGATCAGTATTAGAATCCTGGGAGATAGTATCTCTTTGAATGTGCTTGTGCTCAATTCATCCGAGGTCCCAGCAGCTACTGTATAGCACTGTCTCATGGACCATTTCAGAAATGATGTTCTGTCTTGAGCTGCATTCCCCTGAGAGATGGCAACACGAGGACAAACTGCTCAAATCATTACCCTCGCGTCTGCTAACAGTCCTCACTGTCTGTTTATGAGAGCCTGCCTGCCTCACTCAGGCAGCACACAATACTACTGTAGCTATCTAGCTCACTAATGCTAACCCCACAGAATACATTTTTTGTGGGGGTGGGGTTTCATGTACATTATCTATTTCAAATTATAAGTTTATAAAACATGTAACCATAGGCTGCCACTCAAAAGAAGAAAACACATTAAGAAATACATACAGAGTTTAAGTGATAAGAAATTCAGTATAACAGGTAGGAGCTAATTCTGATATATTATGCTAAGCTCACATATTCATGCCTTTCAACCCATGTTCACTACTAAACCTTACACCCTACTAATCTACACGGTGACCTGTCTGTTAATGCTCGCCTTACATAGCCCGTCTGCCTTTTTTCTAGGAATGCTTCTATATAAACTCATCCCTGGTACTGTAATGCTAAAACCCTAGTTCTGACTGCCTGTCTGTTTTTTATAACTCATATTGGCTACAGTTAATTTGTTTGACTATTTTCTTGGGCTCTGGATAATTTCCGTATAATTCAGTCAACTTCAAAAATTGGCGACTTTGGAGTAAAAAATGAAACAGACAAAATTGGTTTGAGAAACATTTTCTTATTTAGTTTCACTTCAATAACAATAATCCTTTGTGGCTGGTGATCCCAGCACAGTGTTCTCCTCCTCCTCCCACCTTCCTGAGCTAAGACCTGGACATGGTGAGGAAGGAGTACCCATCTCAATGGCCTTTCTTCTCCCCCATGGCTCTGCTCTGGAAAGATTCCTCTCTTCTGACCCTCCTCTCTCACTCTGTTTGTGGTGGAAGGTAAATAATACTCAACAGAAGTCTCCACTGTCCCCTGCTCCCAGTTCCCTGCTTATCACATTAGCCCAAGCTCTTGAGCTTCTCTGTAACAGGGTCTTCCTTGAACTGAGTGGGAGAAATTAGACCTGGGTGGCTAGATGGCCATACCATAAATCACGTAAACTCAAATCATTTGAAGAAAGCGTAAATGGCCTTGTCTTGTACACCAATATCACCTACTGTAGCAGAGCTTCTGGAACACCTATACAGGAGGCAGGCTTGTGTCCCTGAAATGGTGCCTTTACCCTTCTGTTATTTCCACTATTCAGGGGGAGAAAACGGCCTCTTTCTCTATCTCAACATCTGAGCCCCAGAAGAAGCAGTTTAGAGCATCTGAGGAGAGGATTACCAATTGCTTCTGATACACAGAGCCCCCAATTTCCATCTGTCTCTCTTTCATCGCTTATCAGTCAGAAGTGGGGGGACTGAAAACAGCGCACATTCATCACAATCACCACAGACACACATTTAAGGGCATCAGACGTTCTAAGAGAAATCGAAAGTGACAGACATGCGCAAGTGTCATCACACAAGTGGGGTGAAGAGAGCTTTGAATAATCCCATTGTGTGTTCTTATACAGTCACCTCAAATTACTGTCAGCCTTGATAAAAAAAATGTATGTTCGGTTTTATAAGTTCATCTCTTCATAAGAAACTGTATTGTGGACTTCCATGGCTTCAATGCGCCGAATACCACAGGTGTAAACCTTACAGTGAAATGCTTATTTACAAGGTCTTTCCCTTGTAAAATTATGATGATTGTTTTTTTTTAAAGCTATATACAAGGACTACCAATACCACATCAATGTGCAGGGATACGTGGTAATTGGGGTAGATATGTACATGTAGGCAGGGGTAACGGGACTAAGCATCGTCTAGATATTAATAAGAGTGAAAGTAGCAGCAGTGTACAGTATATGTGTATGTATACTGTACATGTGTGATCATTTGTGTGTGTATGTGGCACCAATATGTGTGTATGTGTGAGTGCCTGTGCCACTGGGTTATAAAAATCAGGTAACACACATGTAAAATCCATTTGTCATCCATCCCCATGGGAAAAGGCAAAGAATTCACAAGCGAAAAGAGACAATGCTTTTTGACATTAGTATTTTATTAGGATCAAAACAACAACAACTATAGATATAATAAAACTGCTATTTTAGCAGTTTGTGTGCAAAACAATATCTAAAAACTAAATATACCACTTACTACTATTAAGGCAATAATTAAAGGTCAAAGTTCAAAATCCATTTTTTCATGAACTCAGATGATATTTGATGGAAACCAGATCAAAGTATGATGACAAATGTATGATAAATGACTGTTGCTTCTACGCTGATAAAGTTTGAACATAAAGTTACTGGTCCCCTCCCCCATGCCAAACACTTGGATTAATTATTAAGGGGACAAGGTGACATCACGTTACCTCATTTTAATACACCAATGGTAACATGATATTCTCTTACCTAATTTAAATAAGTACCGCCTTGTAACCAACATCGGAGAAGGTGTGTTTGAAGAGGGATGTAGTTTATATAGCTCGATAGCTACTCTACTGGTGCCAACATTTTACTGTAGGGTGTCAGCAAATATAATTAAAAGTTTACCCTTTTAATCTATAGAAAAGATACTTATAGGTTTCCCCTTTCATCTGTATCTGGTGTTCGCTAGTTACTGGCTAGCTAGGTCTTCGGCCAGCATGAACAACAGGGGTGGACAGGTCGTTCAAAACTCACAATGCAGTTGTCAACTCAACACATCCATCAGTGCTGCTGTGAACCACATCACAAGAGACATGCCAAACGGGAGATCTATAAAAAAATATACTGTATATCATTGATGCAATTTCAACGTTGTTAGAGTTGCTTTGTATATCACCAAATTTGCTTGAGATGAGTTTACTGCAACACTGCATCCAAGTTGCTTGATATAGGCATTCAAAGAGCTGTCATTCAAGGTGACCTCATGAATATAAGTTCCTGCCCACTCAGCCTGTCTTTAATTAAAAAATGTTTCACCTTTTTCTCCTCAATTGGTAGTTACAGTCTTGTCTCATCGCTGCAACTTCGTACAGACTCAAGAGAGGCAAAGGTCAAGAGCCATTCGTCCTCCAAAACACAACCCTGCCAAGCCGTACTGCTTCTTGACACACTGCTCACTTAACCCAGAAGCACCAATGTGTCAGAGGAACAGGAGGCACTAGAGCACGATGGGACAAGGACATCCCAGCTGGACAAACCTTCCCCTAACCTTGACCAATTGTGCACTGTCTCATGGGTCTCCCAGTTGCGGTCCGGCTGCGACACAGCCCGGGATCGAACCCATGTCTGTAGTGACACCTCAAGCACTGCAATGCCATGCCTTAGACCACTACTCCACTCAGGAGGCCAGCCTGTTTTTAAAAACTTTTCAAGATCTATAAGTAATTTTAAAACCACTGGAACAGAGGTAAACTTGCTTGGTAGAGGATGCATGTGTATCTTGTGAGGAAGATGGTTCTGTAGGCAAAGAAAAGTCCAAGTGCCACAGCTGGAGAATTACAGAACTTGGTCGCATCTTGGGGTCACCAAGTCTCTTAATCTGCTATTAGAGGCCACCTCCATGCCAATATACTCTTTAGAGGGGTTGCTAGAAAAAAAAGCCTTTTTTTGAGAGTAACCAACAAATGTAAACACCTGGAACTTGCTAAATGGTATTGGCACTTGGATTGGAACCAGGTGCTATGGTGATATGAGACGAAAATAGAGTTCTTAGTGGTGGGTATGGTGTCAAAAGATGGATGCATGTGCAGAAATGAACCTCAAAGCTACTGTAAAATCTGGCGGATATTTGATGTTATGGGGCTGTTTTTGCTTCCACTGGTCCGAGGGCACTTGTTAAGGTCAACGGCATCATGAACTCTACTAAGTAATAGGACATTTTTAGCCAAAGACCTGGTTGCCTCTGTCAGAAGGCTGAAACTTGGCCATAAGTGAATCTTCCAGCAAGACAATGACCCCAAGCACACATAAAAATGGTTAGTTAAATTGACCACAAAATCAATATTTTGCAAGGGCCATCTCAGCCTCCGAACCCCGTTGAAAACTGAAAAACTGTGATTTGAATTTGAAGAGGGCCGTCCATAAGCGCAGACCGAAGAACATGAAGGATCTGGAAAAATTCTGTATGGAGAAAAGATTCATCCCAGTGTGTTCTCCAATCTCATTAAACATTACAGAAAAAGGCTAAGTGCAGTTAACCTCGCAAGGGGAGGGTGCACAAAGTATAGAAAGCAGGGAGGCCAAGAATTTTGATACCCTATCTTTTTGAGAAAACAATATTACTTGTAAAACAAAATCTATTTATCTGAGCAATTATATGACTATAAAAGAAGGTATAAAGACAAAGTGGAGCATACAATACAATAATAATAATAATATTGTTTGCTTCAATTTGTCTTTCGGCAATTTGTTAATACTAACACACCCTCCCCTCGCGAGGTTAACTGCACTTAGCCTTTTTCTGTCATGTTGAATGAGATTGGAGAACACACTGGGATGGATACAGCTCATTATTTGTCTGCTTTATTTCATGCAGTCTTTTTTTGCTCATCTTTATCAAGGGTGCCAATCATTTTGGAGGTGACTGCATGTATGTGAACGCCTTTCTGTGTGTGAACCTCTGCCGCCTCACATGCTGTGACAGAGTGGGGGGGAATTGTATGATATGCAATGTTGTCTCTTTTTCTCTCATGAGACTTGCTATAGAGTATATGTGCAATAGAGAATATGTTATTATGAGCACACTTATATAACATAATGGATCAAGTTTCATCTCCCATCAATATTTTTGAATATCAATCTCATGATAAATGCATTTGGATAATGTAGCAGTAAAAGGATTGTGTTCATCTTCATTTATAATTTAGTGTTATTTTCTCATCCATTGTTGGCCTTAATTAAGAAATATAGAAATCTAATTTCATTTGGGCCAAGCTAGGGAAGGATAGCAGGAAGAGCTAGCCGGGTAATCAAATAATTATCATCAGTGTGCATCTAGAGGGGCTTAATTACATGTGCAGGGCTATCCGCTCATTGTGCAGAACAATTAAGGTTGTTTGAAGTGCCATCAATGACTCCCATAATTAGTTTGGCAGAAGTACCACACTCCACTGAGCAAAGCAGAGCAGAGCAGCAGTTTCTCTTGGAAAGGAGAGGGAGGGGAACCATTTTGTTGTCAGCCAGAGCCAGCGTCATGGATGTCACTGTAGTCTCGTTTGAAGATGACAAAGGTTAAGACAACAGGATTCTAATATCCCATAACTCTTTGCAACGATGGGACTAGCTATGCTAGTTAGCAACAGTGCTGGTCCCAGATTTATGATGATGTTGTCTTAACCTGTATATTTCTGACATTGACTGTAATGCACCTCTTGACCCTGTTGCTCAAATTAATAACCCAGCCAGCCATCAGGATAGACAAAAAAACATGCTATTTATGTTGTGAAATCAAATTCCATAGAGAATTTGATGGATATTAAAAAAACAGAAAGCAAACCTAAAGGCCTCATTAACTTAATTCACATGGGTCAGAGACCAATTTATTCTGCTCCATTCATCCTATAAACAAACAAACATCATCCATCCATCCGAGAGGAGGTGAACCGACCGACCGTGACATTGATGTCGGAAATCTTTCTCCATTTTGATGTGCTCTGAAATGTGTAGCCATGATGTACTTCGTTAACCCAGTCCCACAACATGAACAGACACAGACGCCAGAGTGGATGTGATGCGGTGCATGTGAATATATGTAGCCTGAGGGAAAGTTTCTGTTCAACGTCGTCTCATGTTATATGTCATGTTATATTATGTCAGAGAGCCTAGAAGGGCTGAAATCAAATTAGTTTGAATTGTCTGAGATATTGTTAGGAGTGACTGAAGCCCCAGAAACACTTACCAAGAGATGGAGGAGAGAAGAGAGGTGAAGGAGGTGAAGGACGGAGCCTGGAGTTCCGAGGTGGTCACAGAAGAGACAAAAGATGTCTTTACTGACACGGCATACATTCTCCCCCAATAGTGACTGGCGATATTCATAGGAGTCCAAAATAGAATTGAAAATAGACAGGGAAGCTAAACAGGGGACCTTTCAATATGAGCAGGCTGTGGGGGAGAAGAGACAGACGGATGATGAAAGATACAAAAGGGATAGGACAAGAAGAGAAAGAGAGAGGAGAGACGGTTGAGAGAGGGGAAAGACCTTGAGCTAGAGTAACAAGGCAACAGCTAACATGTCGTTCCCCACGAAGGATGCAGCGCCCCCTCTTGGGCCAATTGAGATGTTGCACAAATTTCAGTTCATCACTGTAATTCCTGCCTATGACCAATTGACCTAGCGTCGTTCGGGTTAGGGCAGGGTTTGGCCGGCTGGGATGTCCTTGTCCCATCGCGCTCTAGCGACTCCTTGTGTCGGCCGGGCGCATGCACGCTTGCTGAATGGTGTTTCCTCCGACACGTTGGTGCGGCTGGCTTCCGGGTTAAGCGAGCAGTGCGGCTTGGCAGGGTCGTGTTTCGGAGGACGTTTGGTTCTCGACCATCACCTCTCTCGAGTCCGTACGGGAGTTGCAGTGATGGGACAAGACTGTAACTACCAATTGGGGGAAAAAAATGGAGAGAAAAAAGTGCAGAGCGTTCGATTTACCTGCTGGGGGGCAAGGAGTCCTCAGCTACGTTAAAACCATTGGCAACTACGTACCGTTTTCAAGGGAGTGTTAAATAAATGTTAGAACTATTTGTTTTTAATATCGTCACCTCTTGAAGTCAGAAGAACACTTTTCCACATTTAGCTATATCATTAGAGTTATACAGCAAGTATCGGGAGGCTTTACATGATTAGTAAAGGCTTTACATTTTCAGATACGTGAGGTTAATCCTATCCATTTGGCATAAAGCTAGCTAGCTAAATAAAGTAAAGTTGTCAGACTACTGTCATCACCACTATAGATGGCAAGCAAATCAAACAATATTTGGATATACAGCCATATAGTTTATCCCCTGAAAGTTAGCTTGGGTCCTGAGATCCTTAAAAGGTTCTACAGCTGCAACATCGAGAGCTGGTTGCATCACTGCCTGGTACGGCAATTGCTCTGCCTCTGAGCGCAAGGCACTACAGAGGGTAGTGCGTATGGCCCAGTACATCACTGGGGCTAAGCTGCCTGCCATCCATAACCTCTAAACCAGGCGATGTCAGAGGAAGGCCAAAAGAATTGTCGAAGACCCCAGCCACCCCAGTCAGACTGTTTTCATGGCAAGCGGTACCGGAGTGCCAAATCTAGGACAAAAAGGCTTCTCAACAGTTTTTACCCCCAAGCCATAAGACTCCTGAACAGGTAATCAAATGGCTACTATTTGCATTGTGTGTGCCTCCCCCCAACCCCTCTTTTTTATGCTGCTGCTACTCTCTGTTTATCATATATGCATAGTCACTTTAACTATACATTCATGTACATATTACCTCAATTGGGCCGACCAACCAGTGCTCCCGCACATTGGCTAATATGCATAGTCACTACCTCAATCAGCCTGACTAACCGGTGTCTGTATGTAACCTCGCTACTTTTATAGCCTCGCTACTGTATATAGCCTGTCTTTTTACTGTTGTTTTATTTCTTTACTTACCTATTTGTTCACCTAATACCTTTTTTGCACTATTTGTTGGAGCCTGTAAGTAAGCATTTCACTGTAAGGTGTTGTATTCGGCGCACGTGATAAATAAACTTTGATTTGACTTGTTAACTAGCCATATTAACGTGATCTGTTATTAACCTGCTAGCCAATTTGACATGGTCCATCAATCAGTGTAGCCTATCATGTCTGTCAGCAGCAAACGTGATTAAACACTCTTCAGAACAATGTTGAAAGGGGGATATTGTTAGATAACTTCACTAAGTAGGCCTAAACAATATCAGCTAGCCATCAAGTACATTGACAAATACACCCTTCTGCTGCTTGACAGCCAGAGCCCACAAAGGATGAGAAACCAATCATACTTGTCAGGTATAGTTCACTTTTATTTTATATCACTCAAATATCCAATTGATGGTGGCCAATAATCAGAGATATCGTGAGGCTAGCTCTCAAAACTAGAGGCCTCATTCCACCTCCCTACAATTCTCAGCCATTAGCTTTGCCCATGACTAAAATCCAGAAGCTGTGTTTTAACATTTAGAATCGTCAATGATTATCGCTTGCAATACGGCTTTCGAAACATATGACCAATATCTTTCATCAGCAATAGAGAATCCTTAAAACCTCTAAAGGGTCGGACCCTTTTTTCAATTTTCGCCTAAAAAGACATACCCAAATCTAACTGCCTGTAGCTCAGGACCTGAAGCAAGGATATGCATATTCTTGATACAATTTGAAAGACAACACTTTGAAGTTTGGGGAAATGTTAAATTAATGTAGGAGAATATAACAGATTAGATCTGGTACCATCATCATTAAAATGCAAGAGAAAGGCCATCATGTATTTTCCAGCCCAGGTGCAATTTAGATTTTGGCCAATAGATTGCAGCAGTGTAAGTGCAACGTTTTAGACTGATCCAATGAACCATTGCATTTCTGTTCAGAATGTTGTATCAAAACTGCCCAAATGTGCCTAATTGGTTTATTAATTCATATTCAAGTTCATAACTGTGCACTTTCCTCAAACAATAGCATGGTATTATTTCACTGTAATAGCTACTGTAAATTGGGCAGTGCAGTTAGATTAACAAGAATTGAAGCTTTCTGCCCATATCAGATATGTCTATGTCCTGGGAAATGTTCTTGTTACTTACATCCTCATGGTAATCACATTAGTCTACGTTAGCTCAACCGTCCCGCGGGGGTGACACAGATCCTGTAGAGGTTTTAACCCTATCAAGTTGTGTATCAATTTAACCTTTTTTAGGGGGAAAAACATTTCTCGCTGATATGAAAGATAAGGTGCTTCCAAAACAAGCAATGCATGTTAATGTTCAAACCGATCATCGGTGTCTGTGAGCGCATGGGCAGCTTTATTGCGGCATTTCCATTTTGAAGTAGTTAATTTTCTTCTTCTAATACTTCTATGAGTTGGTAAACAAACTGAAAAGGGGCATACTGCCACCTGGAGTGTGTTGTTTGAACAACTACAATGTCAAGGTTGGCGATTTACTGCCATCTGCAGTTATGAAATGTTTGCTCACGAGTATAATTAATTGGATGATCCCTCTTGATGACCTGGATTCAATTATGTGACCTTTCCTTAACCCATAGGAAGTCTCACCCAGATGGTGAGGCCCTAATGATGTTGCCCATGTTAAAACTGGCATTTGGGCACGAGTCCTCTGTCTATGGAGAGAGCCACCCCTGGTTTAAGTAGACTAGAACTGTGACCATTTTTTTCAATGGTAAATGGCCTTGATGGGATATCTTTATTCAGGCTGGCTTCACGTGCTCATGGCAAATAGGAAACTGGGAATTGCTAGCATGATAAGCTTGCTAACATTGTTAGTAATAAAGTTAGCTAGCTTGCTTAACATTAACACTATAGTCAAACTAGCTACATTATCCACATTGATAATGTGTTATCTTTTGGTTGAAAAGGTAAAAGGTCAATGGTGATTGGTCACTCGCGCCACGATATTGCAGACGATTTGCATAAAGTACAGCTTTCCCTAACTCTAGTCCCACCCTGTTCAGCTCCCTCGCCCATGCTCGCATCGCTAATCGGTCCCCCAACCACTCAGTTTCTCTTCGCTTTACTTCCATTGAAAATGAATGGCTTCCAATGTTTCACCGTGTGATGCTGCTGTATAGTCAACACCCCCTGTGAGTTCGCCCACCCCGGTGTGCCGCAACTCAATTCCTTGCCTTGAAGCTGATTGATCTGGGTAGATTGTGAGCGCTTACTTTCACATCTGGGTTCCAAGCTTTGCTTCTTCCTCTCTGGTTGATTGACTGTATGATCCCCCTGAAATGAGCTGGCCAGACCCAGGGATGAACCATTAACATTACAGCATGTATTGCATTGAAATATGAAGATCCTCATTTGCATAAAATAGTTAGCTTCAACTATTCTTAGAACTAATATATTCCAAGCGTCCTTTGATGTTACTACTGCTGGCGTTTCTGGTGGGCTTCAGGGGTTGTCTTTGCTTGCATTACTCATTCAGTAGCATTTATGTTAAACCACACATCTCACAGTATGATGTCTTACTATACCAAGACCCCAGAACAATATGAACTGGGTGAGAGGGAGGAGTGGATAGAAATGGGGAGGGGTTAAGGTGGATGAGAGGGAGGAGTGGATAGAAATGGGGGGGGGGGGGTTAAGGTGGGTGAGAGGGAGGAGTGGATAGAAATGGGGGGGGTTAAGGTGGGTGAGAGGGCAGGGAGAGTATCATAACAAAATGATCCAGAAAATAGAGCAGAGGGGATTTGGGGAGAGAGAGGGAGGTTGAAGGATTGTGAGGGGAGCGAGTTTGTGGGAGAATATGAAAATGAGAGAGAGAGAGAGAGAGAGAGAGATGTGGAAGAGAGAAAGAAAGAGGGAGAGAGAGAGAGACATGGAAGAGGGAGAGAGAGAGAAAGAGAGACGGAGAGAGAGAGATGGAGGGAGAGAAGCTGTGTTTTTGAGCATCCAGTTCTGGTTGTTATTATCCTGCCCCAGCCGTTGGGATTAAAAGGGAGACTGTTAATCTCTGAATATTTCATGATTGTTATGAGTCAACCACACAGGGATTCAGATAATTAATGCACATCCTATTTGTTTCATTTTCTTGAAAGAGAATACAATGTTTCTGGGTCTGTTGAGGAATGTCGGTTCCATGCCTGTTGCCTCATTCATGTGGTTGTTTCTTTTTTTGATTTACATATTCAAGGGACCTCTTTTTTTGAAGTGTGATATACCTCTGGTACTTTGGTGACTGGATTGAAAGAGTTTACACTGTATATTCGTACAGTATAAGAAACATACATGTCTTAATGCTTAAATCAACAAGTTGAGAAGACCTTTCCACTCATAGCCCCTGTCATCCCGTATACCGGTTGAAAATGGCAGATTTAGTCATTAATAAATTGGAACACTTATAAATAAATTGGAAAATAGTGACTGTACAGTAACATGCTACACATGATGTCAGAGTTCAGGTTCTCCATTTAACAGTGCTGTATGGGGTTTGACTGACAGCTGTTATAAACTTAAGCAATAGGCATGATAAGATGCCCCTATCCCTCCAGCTAATTGGGCTACTTTTGCACATTTGTTCTTGTGTGAGTGGAACATGCTGTTAATCGAGAGGAATCGATAGGTTCTAAAAGATGAGACGTTGCGAATTACAATAAATACAGATTTGATGTCATACAAGCAAACCACACACCCATGAGTCCAAATGTGCACTTCACATTTCCAGATTTGAAAGCTCATGTAATTTACAGTATCAACATTTATGATCTCTACGTTTGATCCACAGTCAAAAGGATGACATGCCTTATACTCTGGGTTGTCCTGAACAGAGTTTTTTTATTTATCCATTATTTTACCAGGTAAGTTGACTGAGAACACATTCTCATTTGCAGCAACAACCTGGGGGGAATAGTTACAGGGGAGAGGAAGGGGATTAATGAGCCAATTGTAAACTGGGGATTGTTAGGTGAACACGATGGTTTGAGGGACAGATTGGGACTTTAGCCAGGACACAGGGGTTAACAACCCTACTCATACGACAAATGCCATGGGATCTTTAATGACCTCAGAGAGTCAGGACCCCCGTTTAACGTCCCATCTGAAAGACGGCACCCTATACAGGGCAGTGTCCCCAATCACTGCCCTGGGGCATTGGGACATTTTTTTTTTACCAGAGGCTCAACACCACCACTGGCCCTCCAACACCACTTCCAGCAGCATCTGGTCTCCCATCCAGGAACTGACCAGGACCAATCCTGCTTAGCTTCAGAGGCAAGCCAACAGTGGTATGCAGGGTTCTATGCTGCTGGCAAGAATGAGTCTATGTTTGTAGTATTGTGATGCACTCATGACTCCATTCTATGCGCACCAAAATGACAATCTGTCTGAAGTTCCTTTTGAAAGCCTTATACTGTCAGATCGCATTTTATAACTCAGCTAGTCATGTTGGCAATAGAATAAACGTTCAAATGATGCCCACCTAACCCAGATGGCGATTTTATAATGGAACCTTTTTGGATTGCGTTAACAACAACAGTAATTGTCTTGATGGGCTGTGTTCCAAACAAAAACCACAAACATTTACATATGGCCTGATCCACATAGGCCAATTTCCACGACTGTAATGGGTTAAGATCCCAAACAAATGGAAAGCACCTACGGAAAGTACCTGGATTTGCGTATGTTCTTCAGCTTTTGTTAAGATCTCAAACACACATTTCTAGCCAAGATGTTATAATGACACATGGGGGATATGTTTTGCTGCATTTGTTCCATTGATGAGCTTCAGTCATGAATTCCACTGATTGACTTTTATTATTTCTGTTTGGCATATTTTGCATGATATCTCTCTGGCTTGGCCCACTTTGTTGAGGGATGGTAGCTTTGTAAGATGGCGTGACTAACTTACTATGTCCAATCAGAGTGTGGAGCTAACGTCATCAAATTACCCAGGCCGCCACTGAGTGAGACGACGAACGATTTCAATAATTCCCACATAAAACACAGCTCACATTTCTGGGGAGATTCACTGGAAGCAGACTCCAGTTTATAATCCCTGCCGCAGCTCAGTTGGCAAAAGGAGAGAATTGGTTTTTCCTGTTTTGATCTTGGTCCACAGTTAGTGGGCTCAGGCATTCCATTACAGGCTCGTCTGTGTCCTCTCCCTCTCCCTCCATCCCTCCCCTTCTCTCTCTCTCTCTCTTTCTCTTCTATTGCTGGTGCTCTCAGCGACACCTCTTCCTCCACCAGCCTCGAAAGCCTTAACCGACTATGACTGTGGACAAGCATACAGTTAATAAAACTGGCAGCCAGCGGGAAGGTGTGTGTGTGTGTGTGTGTGTGTGTGTGTGTGTGTGTGTGTGTGTGTGTGTGTGTGTGTGTGTGTGTGTGTGTGTGTGTGTGTGTGTGTGTATGTGTGTGTGTGTGTGTGTCTCTTCCATGTAATAGAACATGTACAGTAATCATCCTTCCATCACAACAATCAATCATTAGAACTGTGCAAATAAATAACCCACAATGAGCTCTGAAAGGATGATTATAGAGCTCTATAAAGCATACGCTTATTTTGAGTATGGATGTTCTGTGATGTGCCACGGGTGAGGTGCTGGGTCAGTGTTTTACTTTACAGGTGCATGAAGCGCAGGTAGGGAGGCAGGCAGCTCCCTCTTTGCTGTCAGGGGTGTATCGAGGCATGACACACACGCAGGGCCTCACTCTTCCTCCCATGGCACCCCTGTGCCACAGGACGGCTGATAAAAACATTACAGGCCATATCAGGCAATTAAACACTGAAACACAGTGTGGGGACTATTTGATGGTTCTCACTCCCACAGAAGGGTTCAGATGAGTGGGCATAGCAAGAGGGCTCCAGAAAGGCTGCAGGAAGAGTACTGACATGCCCAATACAACACCTCTATACACCACTCTGGACCTTCAAGAGGTTATGGACATTTCCCAAGCACTGGAGGACATTACTATCAACTGGTTGATAGAGATTGACATTAGCCTTGTTTCTTGGCACATTATCAACTGGTTGGTAGATTACTGTTTGATATGTTCACATCAACTGGTTGATAGGTCGACATAATGGAAGCTCCCGAAGCTGAAGAGGACATTGCTATCAACCGGTTGATAGGAGTTGGTATTTGCTCTGTGTCTTCTTGGCTCTCCTCATGTCTGACACTCCCTCCCCAGTGGGAGCCTGGTGATGGACTCTGTATATACAGTTGAAGTCGGAGGTTTACATACACCTTAGCCAAATACATTTAAACTCAGTTTTTCACAATTCCTGACATTTAATCCTAGTAAACATTCCCTGTCTTAGGTCAGTTAGGATCACCACTTATTTTAAGAATGTGAAATATCAGAATAATAGTAGAGAGAATTATTTCTTTCAGCTTTTCTTTCTTTCATCATTCTCAGTAGGTCAGAAGTTTACATACACTCAATTAGTATTTGGTAGCATTGCCTTTAAATTGTTTTACTTGGGTCAAACGTTTGGGGTAGCCTTCCACAAGCTTCCCACAATAAGTTGGGTAAATTTTGGCCCATTTTGGTGGTTTGTAGGCCTCCTTGCTCGCACAAGCTTTTTGAGTTCTGCCCCAAAAAATGATATGGGATTGAGGACAGGGCTTTGTGATGGCCACTCTAATACCTTGACTTTGTTGTCCTTAAGCCATTTTTCCCACAACTTTGGAAGTATGCTTGCGGTCAATGTCCATTTGGAAGACCCATTTGCGACCAAGCATTAACTTCCTGACTGATGTCTTGAGATGTTGCTTCAATACATCCATATAATTTTGCTCCCTCATGATGCCATCTATTTTGTGAAGTGCACCAGTCCCTCCTGCGGCAAAGCACCTGCAGAACATGCTGCTGCCACCCCGTGCTTCACGGTTGGGATGGTGTTCCTCGGCTTGCAAGCCTCCCCCTTTTTCCTCCAAACACAACGATGGTCATTATGGCCAAACAGTTCAATTTGTGTTTCATCAGACCAGAGGACATGTTTCCAAAAAGTACTATCTTTGTCCCCATGTGTAGTAAGTAGCACACCGTAGTCTGGCTTTTTATATGGCGGTTTTGGAGCAGTGGCTTCTTCCTTGCTGAGCAGCCTTTCCGGCTGTGGTTATAAGACTCGTTTTCCTGTGGATATAGATACTTTTGTACCTGTTTCCTCCAGCATCTTCATAAGGTCCTTTGCTGTTGTTCTGGGATTGATTTGCACTTTTCGCACCAAAGTACGTTCATCTCTAGGAGACAGAACGCGTCTCCTTCCTGAGCGGTATGATGCCTGCATGGTCCCATGGTGTTTATACTTGCGTACTATTGTTTGTACAGATTACCTTCAGGCATTTGGAAATTGCTCCCAAGGATGAACCAGACTTGTGGAGGTCTACAATTTTTTCTGAGGTCTTGGCTGATTTCTTTTGATTTTCCCATGATGTCAAGCAAAGAGGCACTGAGTTTGAAAGTAGGCCTTGAAATACATCTACAGGTACACCTCCAATTGACTCAAATGATGCCAATCGGCCTATCAGAAGCTTCTAAAGCCATGACATAATTTTCTGTAATTTTCCAAGCTGTTTAAAGGCACAGTCAACTTAGTGTATGTAAACCTCTGACCCACTGGAATTGTGATACAGAAGATACAGAAGAAGTAGTTAGTTAGTAGTTAGAAGTGAAATAATCTGTCTGTAAACAATTGTTGGAAAAATGACATGTGTCATGCACAAAGTACATGTCCTAATCGACTTGCCAAAACTATAGTTTGTTAACAAGACATTTGTGGAGTGGTTGAAAAACTAGTTTTAATGACTCCAACTTAAGTGTATGTAAACTTCCGACTTCAACTGTATCTCCTTACACAATCTGTACTCAGTCAGTCTGCAGATACTAGTGTCTCCACTGTACACTGGGATAGTCGTGACACCGCTGTTTTTATGGAAGGGCTCAAATTGTGTACTGTGTGTGTTTCAGTGTGTGTCTACTTTCAGTGTCACTGTCACGGGTAACTTGGTGCGTGAGGGAAGAATCAGGCGCAGAGAGCATATAGTTCCACAGGAAGACGTGCACTTTTAATGTCGCACAGAAAATAATGCCCAACAAAACAGGGCGCGGAAAATGTGGACCAACCCAACACAACAGGGTACCAGGTCCAGAGCACGAACACCAAAAAAACATACACACGTAACATACGAGAAGTCCCGCACGAAACAAGGGCGGGTAAACGTACTATAAAAAGGGAAGCCAATCAAGCTCACAAATAGACAGGTGCAACTAATAAGACAAAACAAACAGACAACGAAAAAGGGATCGGTGGCGGCTAGTAGGCCGGTGACGACGACCGCCGAGCACCGCCTGAACAGGCAGGGGAGCCAACTTCTAGTAGGCCGGTGACGACGACCGCCGAGCACCGCCCGAACAGGCAGGGGAGACAACTTCTAGTAGGCCGGTGACGACGACCGCCGAGCACCGCCCCAACAGGCAGGGGAGCCAACTTCTAGTAGGCCGGTGACGACGACCGCCGAGCACCGCCCCAACAGGCAGGGGAGCCAACTTCTAGTAGGCCGGTGACGACGACCGCCGAGCACCGCCCCAACAGGCAGGGGAGCCAACTTCTAGTAGGCCGGTGACGACGACCGCCGAGCACCGCCCGAACAGGCAGGGGAGCCAACTTCTAGTAGGCCGGTGACGACGACCGCCGAGCACCGCCCGAACAGGCAGGGGAGCCAACTTCTAGTAGGCCGGTGACGACGACCGCCGAGCACCGCCCGAACAGGCAGGGGAGCCAACTTCTAGTAGGCCGGTGACGACGACCGCCGAGCACCGCCCCAACAGGCAGGGGAGCCAACTTCTAGTAGGCCGGTGACGACGACCGCCGAGCACCGCCCGAACAGGCAGGGGAGCCAACTTCTAGTAGGCCGGTGACGACGACCGCCGAGCACCGCGCGAACAGGCAGGGGAACCAACTTCTAGTAGGCCGGTGACGACGACCGCCGAGCACCGCCCGAACAGGCAGGGGAGCCAACTTCTAGTAGGCCGGTGACGACGACCGCCGAGCACCGCCCGAACAGGCAGGGGAGCCAACTTCTAGTAGGCCGGTGACGACGACCGCCGAGCACCGCCCGAACAGGCAGGGGAGCCAACTTCTAGTAGGCCGGTGACGACGACCGCCGAGCACCGCCCGAACAGGCAGGGGAGACAACTTCGGTGCAAGTCGTGACAGTCACAGACAAGAGTTTCTGTAGGACTGGCTCCATTTAATGACACAGACATATACTAGTTGCATCTGTGCTTTGTTAACATTTACTACAGGCTGGTACGAAAGATAATAAACCACAGTATCACATTTCCACGTCTCTGAGGGAGATAAGAAAAGAGAAGCACCTCTAACCTCAATTCAGGAAACCTCTAGCACCTATCACTACTGCGGAGTCCGGAATATTTATTCCTGTCTCCTGCTATGATGTGAGTTCTGTTATCAGCCTCTGCTGGTGGAAGGACATCCATATCACACCACATCCGGAGAGTGACACCTGACATGACTCTTCATGGCCTGCCGTGGATAATGTGCATTTGGGTGAAAACCATATAGGAGTGTCTGCACAGGCGAGTGGCCACAGGTAGTAGCAGAAGAGGCTGGTGGGAGGAGCTATAGGAGGACGGGCTCATTGTAATGGCTCATTGTAATGGCTGAAATGGAAGTGTCAAACACATCAAACCTATGGAAACCGCACGTTATCCATGGCAGGCCTGGAAATGTCATATCTATATACGTGGACATCTTTTTTTTGGTAAATTCTTTCCAATGTGTCAAGTAATCTTTTATCTTTTAGTTTTCTCATGATTTGTTTGGGTCTAATTGTGTTGCTATTGCTGTCCTGGGGCTCTGTGGGGTCTGTTTGTGTTTATGAACAGAGCCCCAGGATCAGCTTGCTTAGGGGACCCTTCTTGAGGTTAATTTCTCTTTAGGTAATGGCTTTGTTATGGAAGGTTTGGGAATCACTTCCTCTTAGGTGGTTGCAGAATTTAACGTATCTTTTCTGGATTTTGATCATTAGCGGGTATCGGCCTAATTCTGCTCTACATGCATTATTTGGTGTTTTACGTTATACGCTGAGGATATTTTAGCAGAATTCTGCAAGCCGAGTCTCAATTTGGGGTTTGTCCCATTTTGTGAGTTATTGGTTGATGAGTGGAATACAGACCTCACAACCATGAAGGGAAATGGGTTCTATAACTGATTGGGGTGAGCATCCCTGTCTCACCCCACGGCCCTGTGGAAAGCAATGTGTGTGTTTTTTTTTTCTTTTTTTTTCTCCCCAATTTCAATCTTGTCTCATCGTTGTAACTCCCTAACGGGCTCGGGAATGGAAGGTCAAGTCATGCGTCCTCCGAAACAGGACCCGATAAACAGCTCTTCTTAACACCTGCCCGCTTAACCCGGAAGCCAGCCGCACCAATGTGTCTGAGGAAACACCATTCACCTGACGCCCGGCCCACCACATGGACTCTCTTGAGCACGATGAGCCAAGTAAAGCCCTAACCCGGACGTCGCTGAGCCAATTGTGCGCCGCCCTATGGGACTCCCGATCACGGCCGGTTGTGATACGGCCCGGGATCGAACCTGGGTCTGTAGTGATACCTCAAGCACTGCGACGCAGTGCCTTAGACCGCTGTGCCACTCAGGAGGCCGAAAAGTTTTTTTTTGTTGCCAATTTTAACTGTATACTTGTTGTTTGTGTACATGAATTTTATAATGTTGTATATTTTTCCCCCAACGCCGCTTCACATCCATTTCTATAGCAGACCCTCATGCCAAATTGAGTCAAAGCTATTTTGAAATCAACAAAACATGAGAACACTTTGCCTTTGTTTTTGTTTGTTTGTTTTTATTTGTCAATTATGGTGTGCAGGGTGAATACATTGTCTCTCTCTCTTTCTCTCTCTCGCTCTATAGCTGGCTGTACGTTCTCTTTCCCTGCTGACTGAAGGGCTGCTAAGTGAGCTGAGGTATAGTCTCATCCAATGGGTATGTGCTGCAGACACAGATATGATTCCGATAGGGTTGGCACAGTGCAGAAGCTCAAAGACTGCCATTACAGCCTTCTAGCTCGTCTCTTCTCGTCTCTTCTCGTCTCTTCCTCAGCTCTATCCTTCTGCTCTATCACACTTTCTATAATGGAAAGGAAAACCTGCAGCCCCAAACGTCAGTACATCCTGTTCCATTGACAAAATGACTTATTGGTCCCCTGCACACTTTGCTCTCCCCCCACATTCATCAAGCTCCCCTCCCAGCCTCCCTCCACCTCAAACTCCCCTGCCCTCGGCACATCCTCTCCTCACCAGCCCGGCGCTCGCCTCCCTCTCCTTGCCTGGCTGTCACCCCTCCTCCCTCTGCAGTGACCTTGAGTTACAGATGGAGAGATGGTAGCTCCTTTAGTACAGCGATACTAGTCCCACCAAATTCACCTAGCTCTACATATGCAGTATATCTAGAGCTAGGTGTTTGCACACTCAAGTATTTGCACACTTATGGGCAGCTGAGGAAATAGAAACCCTTTAAATCAAAACAGGATTATACAGTCTCTCCCTGCATGGACATTTTTATTTCCCATTAAGCTCAAGTCAGAGATGAAATGTTGTTTTGTAGGATGAAGTCTATAGCTGCACAGCTACTGCAGCTCCAAAAGAAGGGCACTTCTACTGACAGCTGAAAGCTAAGATGAAGTGATGTGACGGAGTGCAAAGACAAAAGTGTCTGTTGTGATCAGCCACCTTCACACAACAACAACATGGCTCCTGCCATGGAAACCAACCACGGTGACATCTTTGATAGCCACCCAGCCCCCAACACTCCCCCAGCCTTGTCAGTGACAAAGCCAGGGACACAGTCAGACAGAGATGATGCATGAAATTTTAATCAAATAAGCACTCAGTGAGAAGTGATGGGAATGGAAGGCAATCGTCCTGGCCGTGGTGAATTAATGAAGCCCCCGCCTGGCTTCCTGCATGCCAACGTCCTGACTCGGCTCATCTCATCAGCAGTCTCTGTTCCTGGAGCCAACTCCATCTTTACTGTATGACGTCTCGTCTTCCAATCTCAAGCAAAATCCCCACAGGGCCCCTGGTCCCACCCCACACCATGCCAACCCTCCTGTCCTTCAGCCCAGCTCTGTCAGATCTGTGAGCCTGCCTGATTCGTCTTCAGTTCAGAGGCACGCATGCCCTCTTCTTGACCTTGAGAGCTATGCTGGAAACAGAGAAAGATGTCTTGACGAGTCTCAGCAAAGAAAGTTTGACTCTTCATTCCCTCTTATGGCTGGCAGTGTCACAGCTTGGAGGGAGGAAGTTGGGTCCCAGTACCTGGCTTCTTCTCTGCACCAGCCCTGTCCAGAATGTCCATAGCAGACCACCTGAGACTCTAGGTTATTTCTCTTGCCCTCCATCATCTGCCACTGCCACATTGCCACCAGGCCCTGTCCTCCCCTCCATACCTCCAACACCCAGATGGACCAGTCCTCTCAGGTACGGCCCTGACTGACACTCACTCCTCCTGCTTCTCTCCCTCTCTCTCTTTCTCTCCCTACCCACCAGGCAGTAACATCACAATGTCCACCTTTCCTGCTGCACACAACATTTACACAAAGAAAGTGTAACATTTCACCCAAGGTGGAGATGGGCATTCCCATGGCAACCAGGTCCTGTGGTATAGGCAGGGAGATTAGGCCAAGCCTGACGCCATTTGCATACAAATTGCCCAGCTGGTACCTTGTCGTTATGACAACGGCACACAGCTCCCAGAATGCCTTTGGAAGTGAGACACAAAGGCAAAGCAGCCGACCAGCAGAGTCAGAGTCATTGATAAAAATGTATTTTTTTTTTCACAATGAGAATTGTTTTTGACAATGTTCTCTTTTGAATTCAATCTCTATTTATCTGTTTGAAATTGAATTAAGATAGAGGAAGAAAGTACACTGTGTAATAAATATGTGGAAAAAATAAATAGATATATATTTATTTTTTGGCTTATTGGGACATATTATTATCATATAAAATGGGATAATAGTCATAAATACATCAGCCTGAAATACAATAATGGTATAAGTTGCACAACAATTAGAAAACAAAATAAATGTAGGTTTTTCTCTAATCAGATGCAATGGCCATTTCCAAAAATGTCAACAATTGTATTTTCGGGTTGACACTTGTTTGATACCTGATGATGCTTTTATAATGTAACACACAACAATAATCCATTTGAAATTCTCAGAGCTTTGCAGGATCCCTGAACTACACTTATAACATGTTGCCATCTAGTGGTCAGTTCTGGTAATCCATCTGTTTATCCGTTCTGGTAATGAATCTGTCATAACTGTTTGATGTTTAGCCCAGGGTCAACTGAGCTCTCTCATTTCCATAGTCATCCTAGCTCAGTGTATTGACCAGCAACTAAAACAACTGTGCTTGGCTGTACTGTGTGTTCCTATGGGATCTTGTGAACACTGCATAGCCTACTTGTTCACCCCAGTGATCCCTGTGGGGCTCCAGTTTAACCATTGGCCTGTGTGCTGCTGTCAAGCCCTTGCAGGCTAATCAATGCCTAATCACAGCCCCCTTCTTCCTTCTTAATAGTCCCAGCTTCCCCGGGTTGACCTGCAGTGTTCTGGGACAGTGATTATGTGAGGGCAAAGTGAGTATGTCTCTACACATTAAACCGTCCAGTTCCCCATGATGCTAATGTTGCTGGAGAATTCCATTGAACTGTTCTGTTACAGATTGTCAGAGACAACCGGTACAAA
Source organism: Oncorhynchus masou masou (assembly GCF_036934945.1). Classification (NCBI taxonomy): domain Eukaryota; kingdom Metazoa; phylum Chordata; class Actinopteri; order Salmoniformes; family Salmonidae; genus Oncorhynchus; species Oncorhynchus masou. Next base: position 65,661,111 of record NC_088212.1, read on the forward strand.
CCACTTTGGCCTGGTTGTAAGAGACTTGTATCAGCAGCAGCATTACATGACTGTATGAACCTGTGGTGGTGCTCCGAGGGTTGTGTGTGTGTGTGTGTGTGTGTGTGTGTGTGTGTGTGTGTGTGTGTGTGTGTGTGTGTGTGTGTGTGTGTATGCTTACACATATGTATGCATGTGTGTGTGTGTGATACTCCCGCCTCTCGAGGGGCAACAGAGTGGAGAGCTGGTATTCCCAGCCTCTCCAGCATATAAATGCAGCAGCAGCCCTCCAGGGTGAAGCTACCAGCTCTGTGGAGCTCCACTACATCTGACGATCCGGCACTCCACAAGGTCACAACCGTTCTCCTCAGCTCTGACCCGAGGCCCAGGCACAGCCCCTCTTACCTGCCAACTACCATCTGTTCAAGATGGCGACCCGATGGGGACTCTGCGGTGCGGGGAAGATCAGCCACGACTTTAGTGTGGCCATGAAAACCCTCCCTCCTGGAGACCACCAGGTACCCCAATCCACCCACCCACCCACCCACCCACCCACCCACCCACCCACCCAAACAAACACATTCTATTGTGATTCACATGCTGGATGTCTCTCTTCCTCCTGCCTCTCTCTCTCTCTCTCTCTCTCTCTCCGTCGGCACTGACAGCTTGCCTCGAAGTGATGAATGTCTGTGTGTTTTCCCCTCTCGTTCCAGATAGTGGCGGTGGCTGCGAGGAGTCTGGAGCGTGCCCGGGAGTTTGCCAAGAAGCACAGCATCCCCAAGGCCTATGGGAGCTATGAAGAGCTGGCCAGTGACCCAGAGATTGGTGGGTTAACAGCCTCGGAGGGCCTGTCTGTGCAGCCACAGATAATGGCTTAATGACGTAACTGTTTGAAAATCAGCCTCCAGTCTGTGTACTGTGTGACTGTCCCTGCAGACATGGTGTACCTGGGCGTGCTGCACACGGAGCACTGGCGCCTGGGCCTGCTGGTACTCCAGGCAGGGAAGAACATGCTGTGTGAGAAGCCCTTCGCCATGAACTCCAGGGAGGTGGGGGACCTCATTGCTGCCTCCAAGAAGTCCAACGTCTTTCTCATGGAGGTGTGGGAAAGGCTCAATGAGAGTTGGGGGTTCCATCAACGTGTCTCAGTCTGTTAACATGATTTATTGCTTGATTCTCACCATTTGTACTGTTGTCACATTGTTGTAGCAAATATCAGACTTGGGCTGAAATACTATTTAAAATATCTAAATTACTTTCACATGCTGTACATGCAAAGTAAGTATTCAGATATCTTTTATTTGAAAAGACAAGTAGCTAAGTATTTGGAAATACACTTGCAAAGTATTTGAAAATACTCAAATACACTCCCATACGTTTAACCCAGGTATTTGAATATATTATTTGAAAAGGTATTTGAAAATACTATCAAATACAATTTGGTAGACTATTTGGTGTTTACAAATAACCACTGAAATATTCAAATAAAAGTACTTGTTTTGGGCTGTGTATTTGAAAATACTCAAATACAGAAAAAAAGTATTTTAAATACCAGATCCTCAAATACACATATATTTGAACAAAGGTCTGGCAAATATATGGCCGGATTTTGTTGATCATATGAGGGCTGTTGAGGTATAGAAAGGAACTGTCTGTCCACTCTGTGAGGTGATGGTCTCTGTCTGTCCTCTCCCAGGCCATCTGGTCCCGTTGTTTCCCACTGCACAGGGAGGTTCGCAGGCTGCTGGCTGAGGACGCCATTGGCGACGTAAAGCTGGTGAAGGCCTATTTTGGCTCCCCTCAGCTTCACATCCCCCGCTCGGTGGAGAAGGAGCTCGGAGGAGGCGCTCTGCTGGACATTGGGGTCTACACCTTGCAGTTTGTGTTAATGGTGTTCAACGGGGAGAGGCCAGAGTCCATCCATGCCACTGGAGTTCTTCTCAACTCAGGTATTAATCTTGGCACCTACATGTAGTACCAAATATCCTGTGCGTGTTGGCCAGCTAACAATCTATCACAAGATACTACTCACTGGTCATGTAAGCCAACTACCGATCAAGTAAAGTAAAGATTAACATTGGGGTCAGTATTAACTAGGCCAACGACAATAATTCCTTACTTATTGAAGTGTAAAGGGCAAACTTTCTGTTTGACCTGTTGATGTTTGACAGGAGTGGATGAGTCCATGGTGGTGGTGATGAAGTTTCCCAGGAACAGGCTGGCTTGCTGTTTCTTCTCCATCGCTGTTTCACTGCCTAACGACGCCACCATCAGCGGAACAACGGGCACCATCAGGGTATGTTGCTACTGAATCAACCTTTAAACTGCCCACTCTGTTATATCTTCATTTAGGGGAAATGTAATATGCTGATGAAAGAGCCAACAAATGCTAGACAATGTCTTATCTACAGTATGTCCCTGATTGAGACTTCATTGAGATGTATTATTGATTAATGCATATACTGATAAGTATACACATAAAACATAATGGCTGTTTCATGTCCTCTCAGGTTCTAGGTCCCATGCATTGTCCCACCACACTGGAGGTGAATGGGAAGACGACACAGTACCCCCTGCCGGAGCCCTCCTTACCTCTGAACTTCACAAACAGCACTGGGCTGCGCTACGAGGCTGAGGAAGTCAGGCAGTGTCTGCTCAAAGGTATGCTGGCTCACAAGGTCTTATCGGAGAAAAACACCATTTCTCTGTTCTAAGATGAGTGTTTGTTTGAACAGATATACAACAACAATTCAATTGCAATGCTGTTGGTAGATCCTAGAAAATAAACCGTAAAAACAGTAAAATAAACAATAACATTGTTGTTATACATGCTGCTTCCAACCTGAACCTTTGCTTACAATACAGTTAGTCGATTTCTGCTTACAATAGTCAGTCAATTTCTCCTTCTCTTCCGCAGGACTGAAGGAGAGCCCCAGAATGCCCCTGTCTGAGTCGGCCCTGCTCACTGAGGTTATGGATGAGTGCAGGAAACAAGTGGGAGTGGTCTTCAACCAGGACCGCCAATAACCACCCCTCACTTGCCACTCGACCATGGTCCATCTGACCTCTGCCACAGGACCTGGACATGGACAGAGATGTTTGAGGCAGGAGAGAGGGATCAAGCCCTGAGTGGATATGATCCCCTCAGGACTTAGCCCTATACAGCTTGCACCTGATGTGAGACAAATTTCAACACGATGACGATAAAAACCAGGAAGCCTGAGTTGATTAGTAGGCTACTGTGAGCTGCTAAGACTGACAGGTTAAATTAAGAGTACCAAAATCTGTCACAGTGAAGTGTATGATTGATGGGTTCAATAAAGGACACTGATTGTCATGGTGAGGTTTATTTCACGAGGTGACAAGATCATCCTAAGAGGGTGATCATCAGTCAGAATACATTCGAAATTGGAGAAAAAACGAATTGTCATAGACACTTTGTCGGACCCCCATATTGAAAACTATTGTCTGAGTAAACAACGACCAATGACTTTGCTACCCAAGGTCATGGGTGGAAAAAGGCCTGATGATTCAGCAAGTTTAGATATGGCACATTTGACAACATAGGCTACCTTGGCCAGCTTTTAGGTTTCAGTACACCAAGCAACACATGGGGAAATAATGTAATCTAAAAGTAATTAAAATATTTTATATTAAAGATTTGAAGTGTTGTAGGCCTAATGCAAAATATGAACATCATTTATTCATTAGACACAATAAAAATCACCACCAAACCTCGGTCTTTTATGGGTGTAAAATGGCACGTTGATGCCATCTGTTGGTAAATGTACGTTACTGCAACACCGGTGTTATATAACGTGTGTGCCTCATATACCCGGATGTATTTGTAATATTCCGAACATGGCTGGTTGGTTACTCGCGTCAATGACGCTGTCTCGTCATTTCATCAAAACAGAGTCTGTCTCCATCTGCTTGTGAATAGTTACATGTTTTCTACGCCAATATGGCAACCAGGTGGGGAATCTGTAGCGCCGGGAAAATCAGCCATGATTTCACAGTGGCACTGAAAACCCTCCCTCCCGGAGACCATCAGGTACTTGTACCCGTTTACAGTAGACAGTGACACCGACCACCACAGACTTTATTGTAGTCGTGTTCAAGCCTGTTGGCTATCTTCCGCGTGGAGTTTCAAATGGACGTGAATGATCTGAACTGTTGTATGCGTTGTTTGTTGGCAACCTTGTACTTTACGAAGTTTCCGATTCCTGTTGGAACGTTCAACAAATTATACCCACCCGTTTTATGATCAGAAATCAGAAGGTTGCACTGCACCCATGTAGTTAACTTTAAGTAGATTGTAACAGTTACAATGTGGCCCATTGTAATGAATTTTTAGAGTTGCTGACATTACATTCTCGTTTACTGCCACTCGTTTACTACACTCTGCACAAATGAATGATTTACCGCAAAACTCGAACTAAATGAGCATGTGGGGAAATGTAATATCGAAATGTGAAAGTGGCTTATTTAAAAGTGCCACATGCTACAAACATGTTGCAAATGTAAAGTGATGAATGAATGAAAAAGCCAACCTTTTGGTCTTCCCTAGATTGTTGCTGTGGCAGCACGGAAACTACAGGTTGCTGAGGCGTTTGCAAAGAAGCACAGCATCCCTCAAGCCTACGGCAGCTATGAGGAACTGGCCAGAGATCCAGAGATTGGTCAGTGTCTTGTCTCAAACATAATCTAGCCGTGTCGCCTCAGGTGCTTAATGTCCCTCTCGGCATGTGTAATATGCGTCAGAACAGTGTTTATTAGTGCCTTTTTATTATGGCATTTTTCTAAACGGCCTCATGTCCAGTAATACAATGTATTCCTCTTCTAATTCTTGAAAATGTATTCTTAATTCTGTCTCCTCATTGTCACTGTGTGTGGGTAGAGGTGGTATATGTGGGCACCATCCACCCATACCACCTGCCAGTTGGCATGCTCTTCATGAAGGCCCAGAAGAATGTGCTGTGTGAGAAGCCTATGGCCATGAACCTCAGAGAGGTACAAGAGCTGGTGGCCTCTGCTAAGATGAACAAAGTCTTTCTGATGGAGGTAAAACGGACAGTTACACCTGTGTCATTATGACCACGTCACATACCCAGCCAGTGTTTCAGCAGCACTCAGGTGAAGGTGTGTGTTAAAAATAATACATCATTCATCTTTGTTCATGTATTTGTGTTTAACCATAGTGCTCTCCCTCCTCCTCCCTTGATGCTCCAGGCAGTGTGGACCCGCTTCTTCCCAGCTTCTCTGGAGATCGAGCGCCTGCTGTCTCGGGGGGAGGTGGGTGAGGTGAAGATGGTAAAGGCAGACTTTGGGGTGCCCCTCATGCACGTGCCCAGAGCGGTGGAGAAGGAGCTGGGAGGGGGGGCGCTGCTGGACATCGGCATCTACTGCCTGCAGTTTATATGCATGGTGTACAATGGAGACAAGCCTGAGTGCATCCAAGCCACCGGTGTCTGTCTGGAAACAGGTAGTGAGACAGCGATCGGACACTTAGAAACGAATACTAGTGGTAGATATTGGGGGTACTAGTGATCTACCTATTGGGGATATCCTACTAGTGCTTTAGCTATTGGGGATATATTACTAGTGATCTACCTATTGGGGATATCCTACTAGTGCTTTAGCTATTGGGGATATATTACTAGTGATCTACCTATTGGGGATATATTACTAGTGATCTACCTATTGGGGATATCCTACTAGTGCTTTAGCTATTGGGGATATATTACTAGTGATCTACCTATTGGGGATATCCTACTAGTGCTTTAGCTATTGGGGATATATTACTAGTGATCTACCTATTGGGGATATATTACTAGTGCTTTACCTATTGGGGATATATTACTAGTGATCTACCTATTGGGGATATCCTACTAGTGCTTTAGCTATTGGGGATATATTACTAGTGATCTACCTATTGGGGATATATTACTAGTGATCTACCTATTGGGGATATCCTACTAGTGCTTTAGCTATTGGGGATATATTACTAGTGATCTACCTATTGGGGATATCCTACTAGTGCTTTAGCTATTGGGGATATATTACTAGTGATCTACCTATTGGGGATATATTACTAGTGATCTACCTATTGGGGATATATTACTAGTGATCTACCTATTGGGGATATATTACTAGTGCTTTAGCTATTGGGGATATATTACTAGTGATCTACCTATTGGGGATATATTACCAGTGATCTACCTATTGGGGATATCCTACTAGTGCTTTAGCTATTGGGGATATATTACTAGTGATCTACCTATTGGGGATATATTACTAGTGATCTACCTATTGGGGATATCCTACTAGTGCTTTAGCTATTGGGGATATATTACTAGTGATCTACCTATTGGGGATATATTACTAGTGATCTACCTATTGGGGATATCCTACTAGTGCTTTAGCTATTGGGGATATATTACTAGTGATCTACCTATTGGGGATATCCTACTAGTGCTTTAGCTATTGGGGATATATTACTAGTGATCTACCTATTGGGGATATATTACTAGTGATCTACCTATTGGGGATATATTACTAGTGATCTACCTATTGGGGATATATTACTAGTGATCTACCTATTGGGGATATATTACTAGTGATCTACCTATTGGGGATATCCTACTAGTGCTTTAGCTATTGGGGATATATTACTAGTGATCTACCTATTGGGGATATCCTACTAGTGCTTTAGCTATTGGGGATATATTACTAGTGATCTACCTATTGGGGATATATTACTAGTGATCTACCTATTGGGGATATCCTACTAGTGATCTACCTATTGGGGATATATTACTAGTGCTTTAGCTATTGGGGATATATTACTAGTGATCTACCTATTGGGGATATATTACTAGTGATCTACCTATTGGGGATATATTACTAGTGATCTACCTATTGGGGATATATTACTAGTGATCTACCTATTGGGGATATCCTACTAGTGCTTTAGCTATTGGGGATATATTACTAGTGATCTACCTATTGGGGATATCCTACTAGTGCTTTAGCTATTGGGGATATATTACTAGTGATCTACCTATTGGGGATATATTACTAGTGATCTACCTATTGGGGATATCCTACTAGTGATCTACCTATTGGGGATATATTACTAGTGCTTTAGCTATTGGGGATATATTACTAGTGATCTACCTATTGGGGATATATTACTAGTGATCTACCTATTGGGGATATATTACTAGTGATCTACCTATTGGGGATATATTACTAGTGATCTACCTATTGGGGATATCCTACTAGTGCTTTAGCTATTGGGGATATATTACTAGTGATCTACCCATTGGGGATATATTACTAGTGATCTACCTATTGGGGATATATTACTAGTGATCTACCTATTGGGGATATATTACTAGTGCTTTAGCTATTGGGGATATATTACTAGTGATCTACCTATTGGGGATATATTACTAGTGATCTACCTATTGGGGATATATTACTAGTGCTTTAGCTATTGGGGATATATTACTAGTGATCTACCTATTGGGGATATATTACTAGTGATCTACCTATTGGGAATATATTACTAGTGATCTACCTATTGGGGATATATTACTAGTGATCTACCTATTGGGGATATATTACTAGTGCTTTAGCTATTGGGGATATATTACTAGTGATCTACCTATTGGGGATATATTACTAGTGCTATAGCTATTGGGGATATATTACTAGTGATCTACCTATTGGGGATATATTACTAGTGATCTACCTATTGGGGATATATTACTAGTGCTTTAGCTATTGGGGATATATTACTAGTGATCTACCTATTGGGGATATATTACTAGTGATCTACCTATTGGGGATATATTACTAGTGCTTTAGCTATTGGGGATATATTACTAGTGATCTACCTATTGGGGATATATTACTAGTGCTTTAGCTAGTGGGGATATATTACTAGTGATCTACCTATTGGGGATATATTACTAGTGCTTTAGCTATTGGGGATATATTACTAGTGCTTTACCTATTGGGGATATATTACTCGTGATCTACCCATTGGGGATATATTACTAGTGCTTTACCTATTGGGGATATATTACTAGTGATCTACCTATTGGGGATATATTACTAGTGCTTTAGCTATTGGGGATATATTACTAGTGCTTTAGCTATTGGGGATATATTACTAGTGCTTTACCTATTGGGGATATATTACTAGTGCTTTAGCTATTGGGGATATAGTACTAGTGCTTTACCTATTGGGGATATATTACTAGTGATCTACCTATCGGGGATATATTACTAGTGCTTTACCTATTGGGGATATATTACTAGTGCTTTAGCTATTGGGGATATATTACTAGTGATTTACCTATTGGGGATATATTACTAGTGATCTACCTATTGGGGATATATTACTAGTGATCTACCTATTGGGGATATATTACTAGTGATCTACCTATTGGGGATATATTACTAGTGCTTTAGCTATTGGGGATATATTACTAGTGATTTACCTATTGGGGATATATTACTAGTGATCTACCTATTGGGGATATATTACTAGTGCTTTAGCTATTGGGGATATATTACTAGTGATCTACCTATTGGGGATATATTACTAGTGATCTACCTATTGGGGATATATTACTAGTGCTTTAGCTATTGGGGATATATTACTAGTGATTTACCTATTGGGGATATATTACTAGTGATATATTGGGGATATATTACTAGTGCTTTAGCTATTGGGGATATATTACTAGTGCTTTACCTATTGGAGATATATTACTAGTGCTTTACCTATTGGGGATATATTACTAGTGATTTACCTATTGGGGATATATTACTAGTGCTTTACCTATTGGAGATATATTACTAGTGCTTTACCTATTGGAGATATATTACTAGTGATCTACCTATTGGGGATATATTACTAGTGATTTACCTATTGGGGATATATTACTAGTGCTTTAGCTATTGGGGATATATTACTAGTGATTTACCTATTGGGGATATATTACTAGTGATCTACCTATTGGGGATATATTACTAGTGCTTTAGCTATTGGGGATATATTACTAGTGATCTACCTATTGGGGATATATTACTAGTGATCTACCTATTGGGGATATATTACTAGTGCTTTAGCTATTGGGGATATATTACTAGTGATTTACCTATTGGGGATATATTACTAGTGCTTTAGCTATTGGGGATATATTACTAGTGCTTTACCTATTGGAGATATATTACTAGTGCTTTACCTATTGGGGATATATTACTAGTGATTTACCTATTGGGGATATATTACTAGTGCTTTACCTATTGGAGATATATTACTAGTGCTTTACCTATTGGAGATATATTACTAGTGATCTACCTATTGGGGATATATTACTAGTGATTTACCTATTGGGGATATATTACTAGTGCTTTACCTATTGGGGATATATTACTAGTGCTTTAGCTATTGGGGATATATTACTAGTGCTTTAGCTATTGGGGATATATTACTAGTGATCTACCTATTGGGGATATATTACTAGTGATCTACCTATTGGGGATATATTACTAGTGCTTTAGCTATTGGGGATATATTACTAGTGATTTACCTATTGGGGATATATTACTAGTGATCTACCTATTGGGGATATATTACTAGTGATCTACCTATTGGGGATATATTACTAGTGATCTACCTAGTGGGGATATATTACTAGTGATCTACCTATTGGGGAAATATTACTAGTGCTTTAGCTAGTGGGGATATATTACTAGTGCTTTAGCTATTGGGGATATATTACTAGTGATCTACCTATTGGGGATATATTACTAGTGCTTTACCTATTGGGGATATATTACTAGTGATCTACCTATTGGGGATATATTACTAGTGCTTTAGCTATTGGGGATATATTACTAGTGATCTACCTATTGGGGATATATTACTAGTGCTTTAGCTATTGGGGATATATTACTAGTGATCTACCTATTGGGGATATATTACTAGTGATCTACCTATTGGGGATATATTACTAGTGATCTACCTATTGGGGATATATTACTAGTGATCTACCTAATGGGGATATATTACTAGTGCTTTACCTATTGGGGATATATTACTAGTGATCTACCTATTGGGGATATCCTACTAGTGCTTTAGCTATTGGGGATATATTACTAGTGATCTACCTATTGGAGATATCCTACTAGTGCTTTAGCTATTGGGGATATATTACTAGTGATCTACCTATTGGAGATATCCTACTAGTGCTTTAGCTATTGGGGATATATTACTAGTGATCTACCTATTGGGGATATCCTACTAGTGCTTTACCTATTGGGGATATATTACTAGTGATCTACCTATTGGGGATATCCTACTAGTGCTTTAGCTATTGGGGATATATTACTAGTGATCTACCTATTGGAGATATATTACTAGTGATCTACCTATTGGGGATATCCTACTAGTCCTTTAGCTATTGGGGATATATTACTAGTGATCTACCTATTGGGGATATATTACTAGTGCTTTACCTATTGGGGATATATTACTAGTGATCTACCTATTGGGGATATCCTACTAGTGCTTTAGCTATTGGGGATATATTACTAGTGCTTTACCTATTGGGGATATATTACTAGTGATCTACCTATTGGGGATATATTACTAGTGCTTTACCTATTGGGGATATATTACTAGTGATCTACCTATTGGGGATATATTACTAGTGATCTACCTATTGGGGATATATTACTAGTGATTTACCTATTGGGGATATATTACTAGTGATCTACCTATTGGGGATATATTACTAGTTCTTTACCTATTGGGGATATATTACTAGTGATCTACCTATTGGGGATATATTACTAGTGATCTACCTATTGGGGATATATTACTAGTGATCTACCTATTGGAGATATATTACTAGTGATCTACCTATTGGGGATATATTACTAGTGCTTTACCTATTGGGGATATATTACTAGTGATCTACCTATTGGGGATATATTACTAGTGCTTTAGCTATTGGGGATATATTACTAGTGCTTTAGCTATTGGGGATATATTACTAGTGATCTACCTATTGGGGATATATTACTAGTGCTTTAGCTATTGGGGATATATGTCACGCCCTGGTCTATATTTATTATGTTTATCTTCATTTATTGGGTCAGGCCAGGGTGTGACATGGGTTTATTTGTGGTGTGTTTCGTCTTGGGGTTGTGTGGGGTGTATAGCATAGTCTATGGCTGCCTGAGGCGGTTCTCAATCAGAGTCAGGTGATTATCGTTGTCTCTGATTGGGAACCATATTTAGGTAGCCATATTCTTTGAGTGTTTTCGTGGGTGTTTGTTCCTGTCTCTGTGTCTTCACCAGATAGGACTGTTTAGGTTTTCACGTTCTGTTTGTTGTTTTTGTATTGTTCGTGTTTTTTCGTTCTTCAATAAATATGTCTCAAAAGTACCACGCTGCATTTTGGTCCACTCCTCCTTCAACAGAAGAAAGCCGTTACAATATATTACTAGTTCTTTAGCTATTGGGGATATCCTAGTACCGCAGCTAGCAATTGTAGAGAACACTCAGGTCATATCTTTATATTCCTCCACTTTTAAGATTTTAGTCCTTGTGTCAACTCCCTGCTTCTGATATATATTCCTGTGATATCAGTGTTAGTCTTCTCCCTGTTGTTTTTAAACATTTAAAAAATGTACCTCTTATTTAACTAGTCAAGTCAGTTAAAATGAAATTCTTATTTACAATGATGGCTTACACTCTGTTGTCTGTCCTGTTGCCCTCTTTGGGTTCACTCAGAAGTCATTCCATTGCCACTGAGGTTTAAATTACAATGGTCTTCTTTATAACCGTTTAGCTTGAGGTTTACAATGGTTAGCCTGTAAAAGTTGTGCAACAGCTGTTTTCCTATTACCTACTGAATCTGTCAATTCTGCCATGTTTAACCAGGGAGAGGGCCAGTCTTTCTACTTTTTCTTAGATTAGGCTTCACTCTCACCTCTATCACTTTTACTGTCGGAAAATATTTTGTCGTGCTATTCAGGTAGTCCAAAAGTGGAATGTTAATGACTCCCTGCAACGACAGTGCTACTCAGAAAGGGCATGTTCATTACAATGCAGAGCTGTAGACCCGTGTTCACTCTAGTTTGAATGGACGATATGGTCTGTGGAAAGGACATGATGGAAGGACTACTGAAATGTTGGAGGGAGGGAACGTGTATCAATATGTGTTGAACATGTTAACAGGTGCATTTCTTTATCAGACTTGTCATTGTGTTTGTGCCAGGTGTGGATGAAGGCATGGTGGTCACCCTGAGGTTCTCCAGGAACAGAATGGCAGTGTTCACCTGCTCTATTGCTGTGGAGCTTCCCAACGACGCTGTTATCATTGGCACCAAGGGAACCATGAGGGTAGGTTCTACAAGGGACACACTCCTCCAAAAACACATTTGATACGTTGAATCAATGTCGCATCATAGCTAATTCAAACCACCTACTAATCATAAAAAGTCTAATTATACAGTATGTATTCTAGTGGTGGTGTACACTGTGTGTTAATTCACCTAGGTTCCTGAGCACATGTGGTGTCCTACCTCCCTAGTGGTGAATGGGAAGGAGATTCAATACACTCTGCCTGAGCCCTACCTGCCCCTCAACTTCATCAACAGCACTGGGATGCGCTATGAGGCAGAGGAGGTGCGCCAGTGCCTGCTCAAAGGTACACTGATGAGACCATAGATAACAGTGTGCGACATGGATTGCCTTTCAACTAGCTCCCTGCCTTCCCTAAATGTTGAAGCAGTTACAGACCCATGTCTTGTTTACTTATTGTGAAATCACAACAAGATGGCAGCAAACCATCTGAAATGCCCTCAACATGTCTCTGACATTCAGCGAGCTCAACACTTCTGTAATGTGTCCTGAGAATACTCCAGACAAAACAAACCACTGGCAAATTCAATGGGCCTTTTCGTGAAATAATAATACAAATATGTATGTGTGGAGAAACAATATTTTTGAGATGATTTGCATAGAGCCCCAACAGATCCAGAGATGGCGCAATCTCTATTGCCCTCCACAATGCCCTTTCCCACCTGGACAAAATAAACACTTATGTGAGAATGCTGTTCAATGACTACAGTTCCGAGTTCAACACCATAGTGCCATCCAAGTTCATCACTAAGCTAAGGAGCTAAGGACTCTGCTACTGGATCCAGGACTTCCTGACGTGCTGCCCCCAGGTGGTAAGGGTAGGCATCCTGTATTCCCTGTTCACCCACGACACCGTGGCCGCGCACAACTCCAACACCATCAAGTTTGCCAATGACGCGACGGTGGTAGACCTGATCACCGACAAGCAGTGTGGTGCTAGGACAAACTTTCCCTCAACGTGGGCAAGACAAAGGAGCTTATCTTGGACTACAGGAAGAGGGGGGGGTGTTGAACACACCCGCATTCACATCAATGGAGCGGGATGAGAGCTTCAGGTACCTCGTTGTCCAAATCACTAAGGACCTATTATGGTCCAAACACACCACGGCAGTGCCTCTTCCCCCTCAGAAAGCTGAGAAGGTTTGGCATGGGCCCTCATATCCTGACTAGCTGCATCACTGCTTGGTATGGCAACTGCAAAGTACTAGAGGGTACTGCACATATGAGTGGTCCTTTGTCCCCAGCACAAGGTGCACTTAAAGATCATACTGTTTAATCAGCTTCTTGATAATCCAGCCAACAGACAGGCGTGGTTCATCTTGGCAAAGGAGAAATGCTCACTAGCAGGGATGTAAACAAATTTGTGCAGTCTTATTTCAGCTCATGAAACCAATACTTTGTTGTTCAGTAGATTTTCATTTAGCAAATATTTTACTTCAACTGTGCATTGTTGGGAATGGGCTCAAAAGTCAACACCGGTTGTAGTCAGTGCATGTGACCAATGACATTTTATTTGATGTGTTCCTCAGAAAACAGTTGTACCTTCAGTGCAGATGTCTTCTGATGTAAGCTCTGCCTAATGTCTCCTGGCAACATGTCAGACAATGCAATCTCTAGTGATTCTCTTGTGTCCTGTAGGCCTGAAGGAGAGCCCCAGGATGTCCCAGGCAGACTCTCTGCTCCTGGCTGAGGTGATGGATGAGGCACGCAGGCAGGTGGGAGTGGTTTACAGCCAGGACCGCCAGTGACCAACAGACCTTTGTTTAATAAAATGATCCACTAAATGGTCTTTGTCATCAAAACACTTAATTGACTTTCCCTAATATCATAGAGTCTATGGAATCCTTTAAGACCACGTTAAGAAAATGAACTGAGGCACATTTGGAGTATAAATTCTATGTAATGTCAACAGTCAGTGGTGAGTAGCTCCAAGCCAGTCTGAGATGGCACGTACACAAATCTTGTGAACCCAGTTAAGAGTACTGTTATACAAACATGACAGGAACAAGACAGGTGCTCATCTCTTTTAATGATTGAAATCCAGTAGTAAAGGACAACTCATTACACCAGTTAACATTGTGTTACACCCTACCCTCACAATCGAAGAAGCAGTTGGACATTTAGACACAGACACACTAGGTCACCGACAGACAGGAGCAAGAGGAAAGAGGTTGAAGGGGAGGGGGGGGGGGTCCAACTCATTTCTTATTCCCCCCCCCACACAGTGCCCTCTGAAAAACCCTCAAAGTACTGAATTCATACATCATTCATTTGAGAGAACTATGTGGCAGCTTACATACATACACAGTGGTTCTTAAGTGCCAACTTAGTTATGACCAAAATGTAAGGGCTTTCTAAGAATAATTCAACACAAAAAAGTAACCTGTCAAACTATTATAGGACTTCTATGGTTAGACAAAATATATAGTATTGGATGCCCAGAATCTAAATTCACCTTTCACAAAAGTCAAGTATAATACAGAATGTAACATTGTCTACAGTAGATTGGGAGTGCAGAGAAAGTATACAGAACACAATGCAAATACAGACAGCACAACAAGGGGCTATGTTTGGGGGAAGAGTTTAACTGTGACAGGGCCTTAAAGAAGAGCTGTTCGTCGGGTTGCCACCATTTTGTTCGCGTTATAGGAATTGGAGTGTGTGTTATTTTTACAAGTTACAGTATATCAGGCTCTCTTAAGGTGTGCCCCTCCTGCCTCTAAAAACAGAGGTGCCTGGGACGCGCAGACCAACAGGCTAGGTTGTAGCTCTTTCAGTCTGGTTTGAATGTAAGAATCATACATGGTTTTGTTTGTGTGAATAAATACAGCCGTTTCTGGTGGGCGCGTACAGATACCCTGGAGACTGGGGGCGAACAGAGCACACCTACGTGAGGGGAACCCTGGGGTGGACTGTAGTGGGGAGATTTCCTATTGGTCGAGTCACCACCACTGGCCTGTTCTTGGTGAGGAAGAAAAGGCCAGGTGTTTGTTGTGGGCTGTACAAGTCTGAGCCCTGGTGTTGGGACAGGGAGCGGTGAGCTGAGGGACAAGGAGTGCAAGACAGTGGAGGGGTGAGAAGGGCAAAGGAGGGTACCAGTAGTCATAATTCAGGGAACCACGACCACACGCATGGTGTTGGTATAGCCAGAGCCTGGGCGCCAACCGGTCAGGACGATCACCACATCTCCCTCCTTGAAGAACCCTCGCTCCTTGCCTGGAAAAAAAAAGCGCAAAGTTGTCAACACCATACTCCTACTAGTGTTGTCAACACACCAGGATTTGTATTGCAATCCTAAACCTGGTATCGAAGTCAATGGCAAACAAATGCTATAAAGATGATCCAAAGTCAAAGAACAGCACTTGATCCAGACAGAAACTAGTCTACTACACTGATCTGGCAAATCTCTGGGCATCTCAAGTTCAAGATTACATTTGGAATGTTTAAAATAAGTCAATTTGAGACAGTCACGTATGAATCAATTATACAATCAATTTGACTTTGGTGAAAACAATCCAACTACATAAAACATGACAGTAGTCATTTATTTGAATAGTAGGTCTTGATAAACTAAATCAAGATGTAGCCTAGGCCTGCTCACTGGATGCTTTGAGTTGAGCTTCTTCTGGCTGATTAGTTTGTCACCTGGGGCTACAATCTGCTTCCCTTCGGGACTTATTTTATTGTATTGAGCAACATTTGCATAGAAGTAGTAATATTTTTAAAGGTGCAAGCTGTTTCTAAGACAGTCAATCATAAAGCACCTGCGGTCAGTTCGGCGAGGGAGAGACGATTAACCCAGTTAATGTTTTTGGTGACGATCAGATTTGAATTTTTTTTTTACGCTTATGACCAAACAAAAGTTCTAGCGTAGTGAATTGATTTTAACTTAAGCTGTAAACTAGCAAGGAAAGTTTGTATTGGAGTGAATCTTCCCTTTCAGGATAATTGGATACATGGTAGTTTGAAACTATTCTGTGTGATTCGGTTTGATTAGAGGAACGAATCGATGGTGTGATACGACACTAGCATTTGTTGCATACACACATTCCTTTTCCATTCCAAATTAAAATCTGATGCTAATGGAGCTCATGAGCTGAACCTGTCAGAGTTGACTCAAATGCATGCAGTGAAAAACTAAGTCTGAAACCAAGAAATTAAACAAAAAACAGAATTTGGGAGAAGAGGTTTTATAGGCCCCCCCATTGAGCGTTTTAATAACATTATAAACTAGGTGGTTCGAGCCCTGAATGCTGATTGGCTGACAGCCGTATACCAAATGTATGACAGAACAAAGGGTGCTCTAATTACATTGGTAACCAGTTTATAATAGCAATAAGGCACCTCAGGGGTTTGTGATAAAATGGTCAATATACCACGGCTAAGGGCTGTTCTTACACACGACGCACCGTGGAGTGCCTGGACACAGCCCGTAGCCATAGTATTGGCCTTTACCACATCTCCCCGGGACTTATTGTTTAACTATTTTACCAGGTATATTGACAGAACAGTGCAATATTTTCTCTTGTACACTAATGACATGGAAGAGAAGTGTGCCTATTTGAAACCTAGGATTGTAAGACCCCTGGTTTAGACCGTCAAGAGTGAGCTTTTATTCTGGTGAACACTAAAATACCATAAATATCCAGATCATCTTACAGCTCATGAAATAATCTTTGTAATGGCTGTGGACTCTCACCCATTTCCATGGCGAAGTTGACCCTGAGGTCGACATCCTCGGCCCAGACGTCGTGGGCAGGCTTGTTGTAGAGGACGGGGAAGATCCCGCGATACAGGTGGGCCTGGCGGGCGGTCTGGCCGTTACGGGTCACAGCAATGATGGGGGCGCGGGGCCTGTACCTGGAGATCAGGTGGGCTGACCTGCACACAGACAACACAGCTCAGACTGTCAGCCAATGACACACCCAAGGCCTGCTGCCATTCCAATTTCAGATACTGGCAATATGGCTTCAACAAAGCCTACAGAAATCTATAAAAGGGGTAGATTTCTGAAACTTTTAATTAAAATGTATTTCTGAAATATTAGGAAACTAATGATTTGATTAGTAGAGGACCTACTCGATAGTAAAATAAATGTTTGCGTAAACCTAGTGTGCATTGATGTCAATGGGAGCTAATTTGAATTACGTGCCAAGTCCAAGGATGTCTCATTGTGAACATTAAACAAGCCAGTTAACATTTCATCCTGTTGGTTCTGTTGGGGTTACAAAGACAGTCACTCTAGATTGTTTGACCAAAGTCAGCACATTGAGAGTTAAAAATATTAGGAAAATGTCAAAGTTCAGCAGTCAAAAAGGTCGGTTGATGTGAGGGTGAACACAAGTGAATGACTCCTGCAGTGTTTTGTCAATACAGCCACAAATCTGTGGTGTTGCCAATAATGTTGAGGACTCTTAAAATTAATAATACACATTTTCTTCTTGTATTTATTATCTACAGATCTGTCTCTACAGAGTGGCCTCTGTCTGTGCAACCCATAAAACTCCCCACCCACCCTTCTACAGCTCACATTACTGTCTCCACCCACACAGAGGGGTGACGTCTATCTGGGACCATGCAACCATTCCCCACCAATCTAAAGTAGGGGAATAGGATGTTAAGGGTCAGAGTTGCATGTTCTGTAAGTCCCTGCCGCTGCCTGCCCCCTCTTACCTGCCGCTGCCTGCCCCCTCTTACCTGCCGCTGCCTGCCCCCTCTTACCTGCCGGTCTTTGTGAGTACGACGAGGGCACTAGCACAGCACTTGAATGAGGACTCCACTGCACCACAGGCCACGGCCTCAGAGGGGTCCCGGGTCAGGTGGGTGGTGCGCCGCAGCTCCTCAAACAGCTGTCTGTGAAAGGTGGCTGCCTCAGCCTCCCGAGCAATCTGAGTATGAGGGTGGGCCCGAGGCACGGGAGTTACACTCAGTCACACCAAGAGGCATGCCTCGCACCTGAGGCATGGCAAACGCTTATCCAGTCCTGGTCCAGTTCATTTAAGGGGTTAGGTGGATGTAACAGCTGTCAAGCAGAGGCACTACCAGATATGTCTTATAATGGATTCAACTTTTAGTGGTCTCCAGTTTGTTGTGACCGTAAAGACCTGTAAACGTGTGCCATGCCCTTTCATTCAGGCCCTGTCTCTCCCTACTCTGGCTTCTCACAAACCTCCCGAGTCCCCCTCCCGAACAGCTGTGCTACAGCCACCTGCCTACCTTCCAGAGTTAGTGAGCACAATGAACGCAGAGGACAAGATCTTAAAGGAGGCCTCCACAGCGCCGATGGCGATAGCCTCGGCCGGGTCGGTAGAGTGTGGTGCGGCGCGCCGCAGGTCCTCGAACACCTGCCGATGAAACATGGCTGCCTCTGCCTCGCGAGCGATCTGGCACAGGCGAGGGCAAGATGTAGCAGACGGACAGGAAGAACACCAGACAGATGGATATAAGGAAAGAGTGATAGGAAACGAGATAGAGGTAGGGTAGGAAGTTAAGGTGAAAGGAATAGGATGAGGAGATGGAGAGGTAGGCAGAGAGAAAGGGCAGAAATGTAGGTTTAGTCAGAGTGCAGTTTAGTGAGACAAGAACAAAACATACATGTTAAAACACAGCCAAATGGGCCACCGCAGCCAGTGCATTTAGCTATGGCGTCTAACATCACAGCATTACAAAAAAACTAAACTGCTTTTATTATCCTATGCTAATTCTATAGTTAGTATCGGAATATAATTCTACATACCACCCAAACTGACTTTGCTCATTCAAACTAGTTAGCTGTGAAGAGGTTATGAGATGGGCAGGTAACTATAGCCAACTGGTGTTATAACATGCACGCCTTGCAGTCACACGAAGAGATAGTCAAACAGGAAATGAGAGGAATAAGAAACATCTTTCAAAGTCTAATAAAAAAAACTAAGAGGGAAAACATTGAAAGACCGTAAAAGAGAAGCTGTTAAGAGGCAGAGTTAGTCTGAGCGTAACGTCAGCCCTTGCGTAGGACAGTGCCTTCAGTTGACAAACAATGCATTCTTAAGAGGTGAAAACATGTTAAAGAGTGAAGGACTTGGTGCTGCAGGGAACCCATAAGCAGCTGCTCAAGGACTGCTGAGTCACATCTGCCTGCATCCAGAGAGGAGTGCAGCAGCTGAACTAGAGTCAGCTGTTAAAGGCCTGAGTAGAAGGAAGTGAGGGCAGCGTCAGCCACATTCTCCACCCATGTCCTACACTCTGTACTATTAAAACCAGGTGAGCAACCATTCTATGGATCATTATGAGTCAATATAATACCGGCTGAATCCAGACTGCTTTTGCTGACCCTGACAAACATCACATAAAACAAACAAATAAAAAAGTGGAAATGCGTGTTTGACTTCCATCTGCAACATGACTTCCAGTAGCCCTGACCCTGCTGTTGATAGGTCTACACAGTGTAGGTCAGGACTAGTGGTAGTCGAGGGCTGATGAGATCCAGACTGAAGGACAGTACTGGAGGCTAACTGTAGGGGGCACTGTCTCACCATGTGCTGTGTGCGGACAGCCTCCAGGGGGTAGTCTCCCTTGGCAGTCTCGCCACTCAGCATAATGCAGTCAGCTCCATCCAGCACGGCGTTGGCCACGTCACTGCCCTCAGCACGGGTGGGCCTGGGCTTCTTGATCATGCTCTCCAACATCTGTGGAAAGGACAGGGATTCACAATGTCAGGCTACCAACAGTGTAATAACACGCACAACCTTTCACATCACAACAAACTTTTTTTTTTTTTTTTTAAAGTAAAGTAAAGTAAACTGACCTGTGTGGCGCAGGTGATTGGCTTGCCGGCTCTGTTGCAGCGGCCAATCATCATCTTCTGGGCCAGGAACACCTTCTCTGTGGGGATCTCAATTCCCAGGTCACCACGGGCAACCATGATGCCATCACTGGCTTCCATGATTTCATCAAACCTGCACAGGGGACAGGAAACCAGATTCAGATGTAGTATTAGGATTTAACATTCCCATCGAGTTGGTGAATGTGAATTTAGTGCTGAACATAAAGATTTTGGGCACTGGCCAGTCGAGCACAATTTCTAATATCCAAGGGTCCAAAATCAGCTTGTATTTCTGTGCATTTATGCCATCGCACAGACCTGCGCACTCCCTCATGGTTCTCCAGCTTGCTGATGATCTTGATGTTCTTGCCCTTCTCTCCCAGCACCTTCCTGACAGCGTGCACGTCGGCTGCTTTACGGATGAAAGAGGCAAACACCATGTCCACTCCTTGCTCCACGCCGAAGGTCAGGTCAGAGATGTCCTTCTCAGAGACAGCAGGCAGGTCCACAGCAGCACCAGGCAGGTTCACACCCTTCTTACTGCCCAGGGTCCCTCCATTCTCAATCTCACACATCAGGTAGTCACCACCTGGGGACACACATTGGAGAAGACACTTAACTGTTATCTCCAGGCAATAAAGAATAGTAAAGGACCATCTGCCCATTCTTTACTCACCCAAATGTTCAATAAGTGAGGAGATTCTAGGGCTCATAGATCCTCAAAGGAATATTCTCTAGTCTATTCAGCTCTTAAGTGAGAGCCAGACATGGACTCACCGATTTCCTTGACCTGGAGGGACACGAGTCCATCGTCGATGTAGATCTTGCTGCCCTGCTCCACCACCCTGGTGATGTTCTTGTAGTCCAGCCACAGATTGTCTTCATCACAGTTCTCCTGGTAGGCATCATCCAGGGTCAACTTGATCATGTTGCCCTTCTTCAGCTCCACCTCAGATGTGCCACTCTGACACACACACACAAAGGACCATGGATGAGTCTCAATAGGAACCATGACTATGGTGGAAAATGTAAAACTTGTTGTATATTTGAGGTTTAAAAGGCTTATGAAATTTCAGGCTTGATTTTGCCTTAAGAAGGATCAACCCCTATATAAATGCAAAGTAACTATAATCCACATTTCCCATTGCTGCAGGATTATTTTCCTGCTGTAGCAAACTGGCTCAAATTAAGATCCCACATCTGTACTCAATATTTAGTACAACAAAATTAGTGTAGTAAACATTTGATAGGGCCTCCAATCAGTTGATGTGTGCTGGGAGCATGGTAGTTAAGTGTTGGTTGGTTCTACTCACTCCCTTGATAAGTCCAGTCCTGATCTCAGGTCCCTTGGTGTCCAGAGCGATGGCCACGGGGCGGTAGTGGATGCTGCCAGGCTCAAAGCTCTCACAGGCCTCGCGCACATTCTTAATAGTCTCACAGTGGTACTGTGCAACAGAGAATAGAATAAAACATTCTATAAGGAGGAAATAATTTATGAACAGGCTTGTACAGTTAACACTAAAGCAACAATGTATCAGCCAGATGGTCACTGAAATAAAATGTCTATGTGAGAGATGGCACAGGCATGGGAAAACTCATGTCAGAGGGTAGAAACCTAGTGTAGGTGTAATGAGTCACGCAACAGAATCAGCTGACAACATATCAGGGCAGGGCAATAAAAGATAATGCATTCTTATAACCAGTGGTGTAACGTACTTGAGAATACTACTTAAGTCATTTTTGGCTACTTTTACTTTACTACATTCCAAACAGAAAAATTTACTTTTTACTCCATACATTTTCCCTGACACCCAAAAGAACGTTACATTTTGACAGTGAAATTGTCTTATTCACACTTAGAGAACATCCCTGGTCATTCCTACCACATCTGATCCGGCACGCACTAAACAAATGCTTTGTTTGTAAATTTGAGCGTTAGAGTGTGCCCCTGGCTATCCGTCAAAAATAAATAAAGTGCCGCCTGGTTTGCTTAATATAAGGAATTAGAAATATATACACTCACTTTTGATAAGTACATTTCAGCAATTCCATTTACTTTTGATACTTATTTTTAAAACCAAATACTTTAGTAGTATTTTACTGGGTGACTTGAGTCATTTTCTAACAAGGTATCTTTACTTTTACTCAAGTATGGCAATTTAGTACTTTTTCCCCACCACTGCTTATAACTACTACAAACAGGGTCATACGCGTGAGAGAAATATGACGCAATCCAGGATGTGGTCTAGAGTCTTGACAACCGTTACCAGTAGCGCAAACAGCCATCTAGCTACCCTCTATAGGTACCACTGAGAACGTTCAAATGGTTTTCAATTAAGGCTAAGATGTTCTGAAGCGCAATAGAAAACATTCTCCCCGGATTTCTAGGAAGAAGTCACTTAAACTGGTCATATTTTTAGCTACAACATGCAGTACAGAGTAATTCATTTATGTAAACAGTGAGAGTCAAGAAGGCAAATGCATTTCGCAGAGGTTGACATTAACTGTTGCCCGATTGCCCTGGGCAGGTAAACGGAACAGTAGAGCAGGTGGAGAATCTGTGTGGCTACCCGATTGGACAGGTAAAATTGAGTCTACTGTTCCATTTGTTAATGTTCATTAGCGAATCGCAAAAAAAATAAAATAAACCAAGGCCAAGCCATTATACAGTTATTTCCCCTACAATGCCGACCACTCCCTCTAGATCACACACACACACACACACGCTCCCATTAGGCCTGCAGAAATACTGCCTATAAAACATATCCATCTGATGGGATACACAAAACTGTAGACAAGCTTACATTCCTTTCCCCTGCATGTCTCACCGCTCCCTCTAGATCACACACACGCTCCCACTAGGCCTGCAGAAATACTGCCTATAAAACACATCTGATGGGATACACCAACTACATGCCAAATCATGAACGCTTTATCACAAATCTCAAAATGGTCTGGTGGATTGAAGTTGGTCTGTGTTCCAACCACGTGCTGCATTTTTGTGAATAATTGTTGTGTCTATTTTGCAAACTGCTAGTGTGCCATTAAGCAATTAGTTACAACCCCCCTGTAAAAAGTCAGTGGCTGGTGACTGTTTCTCTTCACCAGCTGGATCACCAAAAAGTTAATTCCATGCCCCCACGTTGGAGTGAAAGAATTCCATTTATGGCATGTGCAAAGCCAAATAAAATTGTTGGGCAAGTAACCATAGTCTTCAGGCATGTGAAAACTGCTCCCAACTTGCCAGATGAGCAAGTGCCCATGAAAGCTTAATGTCAACCCCTGATTTATGGCTAGTCCCCATTTCAGATTAGACGACTCAGTACAATACCCTTTATCAGTTGTAAACTTGTGTATTTAACTATTTGTACATATCCAGGTCATGCTGTCTGTGAAGAAGGTTGTGTTAACCACACTACTACAACCTGCCTGTACACATGTACATCATAACTATACTAATGGTCTTGAGTGGCAGTGCTAGCACTACCCTTGGAGACAGCTGCCCCAATTGGCTCATGCCGCTTCTCCCCGTCTGGGTAAAGTAACCTGAGCTTTACCTAAGCACTTAATTGGCAGGTAGTCACATAGGGCTTCATTTCCATTCTCGCCTTCCCAGTTATTCTGCTGTTACTGTATCACCACAAACAGCCTTGGCATCAAATTGAGCCAAGTGCACAGTGCCAAACTACACCAAGATAACTACATTCACAGCATATACCTTAGAGCAGCTCGTCAGACAAAGCCAGGTCATCTGAGAACTGGGTATAGTTTCAGCGCATGGATATTTCATGAAGATATAAAGATGTGGAAGTACACTTCCTAACATTGATAAGCCTCCATGATACAGTAGAGGGCCAGGAGACACAGGATGACAAGGTGAGTGGCTCAGGCCCCCTGTCTGAGAGTAGCAGGTTAAGACAGAGGAAGAGTCTTTGGCCTGCTGAGTGACCTCTACTGAACAGGGAATTGAAGCAGGTGACTGAGAGTGGGAGGGACTCCACCCGTTGCTCCAGGCCTGCACCCTGGGCGGGGTGATATAACTACAGGATGAAGGCACAGATTAAGTATTTATAGTGGCACAAGCAACCCCAGGTAAGGTTTCCACTGCGGTCTGCCTGCTCCATCGCAGAGTTTAGGGCCTACCTTTGATCCTGAGCAAACAACTTCACACCGACTCTACCCTTGAACTGCACACCCTGGTTGGCACAGAGTACATCTCATATTCAAACGACATCTTCTGAAGGTAGCTGATACTTTGCAAAGAAGCATGCCTGACAGACAATGACGAGTGGCACTATGACAAAATTGGAGCAGGGGAGGCGGTCAAAATGGCGACTAGAACAGACGCTTTAGCGAGTTGCGCACCAAACTTCAGAAAGATTGTGGAGAGAAATAACACATTGCCAGACATTCCTATTATTGTTTCTACTTGCTCAAGTTAAGAGCTTTCCAGTGAGTGGAATGATAAGTGGATCATTTATTTTGGCATGTCCATGCGAAGCCGTGACAAAGAGGCGAGCTGTTCTATTGCTAAAAAAAAAAAGAGACAACGGCCATAACTAAGTTTGCCCTATGGATGATCTCACGCATTTGAAAGCTGTTGAAGATGACGAGTTTCCCTCTTTATCGGTTACTCCGTGCAAACCGCCACTCTCCTTACTCATCAACTCCAGGTCTGATGCCATTGAGAAAATGGTAGGCACAAACACCATGGTAATCAAAGGCTGGAAAAAGATTGGAGTTTGCATGTGAAAATGAGTAGCTAAAGTTGAAAAGCGTGTGGAAAAAGGTGGAACAGAATCTCACTAATCTGGAGCAATACACAAGATAAATTCCGAGACTCTACGGCATGCCCGAGGTGGAGAATGAGGATGTGCGATGCGAGGCTTTCCACATCTGCCAAGAAGTAACGTCTGCAGAGAAGATCGTTGATGTTACCGTCGATGTTGTGCATTGCCAAGAAGAAAAAGCAAAACGATTCAAGACTAAGGGGTATCATTCTCTTCACTGCCAGATTCTACAGTGATGCTGTCTTGGAAGCGGTTCGGAAGAATGTGTTCCTTCAGAGCCACGGTCTGCGTGTCGCCAAGCATCTCAACCCGGAGGACAGAAAACAAAGAACAAGTTGTGGCCAACGATCAAGAAAGCATGAAATGCTGCCTACTACGGAGAACGAGGTTATCAACAACAGTTTGAAAATCCATATTCCTCCCTAGAACTTCACCAGCAGGAACACATTGATGGTGTCACCCATGGTATTCTCATAGTACTTGCACCGACTACCTAACAAGCCTCGGTTGACAGTCTCTCGGCACGACTCAGGTACCTCAATCATTTATTAGTTTCCTCTTGTATGACCAGATGGGACCATTTTGTTTGCAAACTCACGAAGACTGAAAGTTGTATTCATTTTTTTCTGCATACAGGAACTGAGGCATACAGATCTGTTATGACTTATTTTACACTGTTGTTCTTCTATGTAGCTATTAATACTTCTTTCTCAGTGAGAACAGTCTAAAGAATGTACACACTACCAGTCAAAAGTTGACACCTAATCAGTCAAGGGTTCTTTATTTTTACTAATTTTATACATTATAGAAGTGAGGACATCAAAACTATGAAATAACACAAGGAATCACCAAGTAACCAAAAGAAAAGTGTTGAACAAATCAAAATATATATTTGAGATTCTTCAAAGTAGCCACCCTTTGCAATTGATAGCTTTGCACTCAGAGCAGCATGTTAGTATAGAGATATCTTTACAGTAAAATAAGCAAAGAGAAACCAGATGCTTTTCTAATTTCTGTAGAGAACCCGTACCCATTACATGAGGAAAGAAACTTATAATGAACACGTACGAGTATGGTGGGCTGAATTTACTGGACTTAACTAATTTAAATCATACTTAAGATCAATTGGATAAATCAATTCCTAAGAAGAACTTTATTCCTCATCATGTCTTCTCTACTTTTGGTGACTTTCACTTCATGTTGGTTTGTAATTATAATATTGGACCGAGTTCCCGTGAAACTCTGCTTTTCGTCGGCAGGTTCTTGTCAATTTCTCCACACGTTATATATGGAATAAATCGGGACATAGTATAAAATACCTTAAATTGTTTTTAGAATATTGGTTTCTGAAATAATATCCTATCGGTGAGCCAACTTGTAAATGCAGAGGGTAATGCTTATCACTTTAAGATCCATGTAACACCTCATGATTTTGCAATTCTTTAGATGTCATTCCCTCAGGTGTTGCTTTATTATTCAGGAACGTGTCAAGACCTGACTCTCAGAACATACCTACTTATTAACCCTGTTGACTCATCAGTAACAAAGATTTTTCTTCTTACTAACTAAATTAAGGAAGTTCCTTTCTAAATTCATAATTATCCTGCCAACCACCATACAAAGAAGTTTAAGAAAAACACTAATTCACATTGTACCTTTTGTAATGACCACCCAGAAACAGTGTTGCATTTTTTTGGCATTGTATTCATGGAATCAGTAGCTTTATAATTGAACACGTTTATGAGGATTTTACACTATTATGGAGAGATGTACTACTTGGATTCTTTAAACTACGATATAAATAAGTTGAAACAATTGTGTCATTTCAGGGCCAAATTTCATATTCAAAATCTCAATTTACAAACAAAAATAAATGTAACTATATTTTAAGACAAATACTCTACCAACAAAAAAAAAATCTGTTAGAATAAGTGTTTATGTCCCTTAAGGTCCTTGTGTACCGTGATATTGCACCCCCTAGCCCAATTGTCCTTTGTATGTGTATATGACACACACGTGTTCCCCCATGTACTTTTGAATTGATGTTTTTTTTTTTTTTTTTTTTTTAAATGTCCTTGACCTAATCATCAAAACCTGTGTGGGTTTGTGCTATTCAGTAGAACTGGGAATTGCCAGGGACATCGCGACACGATATCACAATGCTTTGGTGTCGATATGATATGTGTATCGCGATTCGATACTGTGACTTTAGGTCTGGATCCAGTCTGAGTAGAAGTGTGTGATCATCCTCCACTGCAGCAGTCTAGGTGTCTAGACATGCTAGGGAACCCACCTCATGAGATCCATGGGAGAAGTTCATGCGAGCGATGTTCATTCCAGACTTGATCATCTCCTTCAGCATGTCCACAGAGCGGGAGGCTGGCCCTGTTACGACAGAGGTGGGTTGAAACATCAGCACACACACGTGATGTCATACAGTATGTATTTCACAGCATCATCCTATAGTAGAGGGCCTTTAAAATACAGATGTAAAAATATTATAGGCCTACAGACATTTGAATGCTAACATCCATTGTGTTAGGCGATATTCCGTGATACCTACTGTTGTGCAGCACGTGCCAGGTGATCTAGTTACAGTATAGAATTCACAACTAAATGTTTGCCATCTAGATAGCATATAAATATTAAGTTAATTGTCTAAACATGTCCTAAATGCTCTCAAGTTGAGCATTTGGTTTACTAATTTAGTAGCTAGTTAGCCATCTAGCTGAAGATGGGATGTCAGTCTTCCAAATAGTTTAGGTCAGACACATTGACTACGTTTGTTAGCATTTTCTATGGGATTTTACATGTACCTGTTAGCATTGCTAACCTTCGGATTACAGAGGCTCAGTGGAGTTTGAAAATAGCAGCCCTTGTGTTCAGTGCCGGTATTACCGAATATCCCAGGATAGCACAAGGTCGGTATGAAGGTATGACAATCTAGATACCGCCCAAGCCTAGTGTGTGAGAGCGTGGCCACTGACCAATAGTGCAGATGATGCCAGTGTTGCGGGCTGTGGTGGGCTCAGAGTCGATGTCCAGCAGGCACATGTGCTCCAGGAAGGTGTCGGCCATGGCAGCGCCGAGCTGCTGCGTCTGGACGAAGGCAGAGCCCATGTCTTGAGACTTTGAACCGGGCATGATGGCAGAATTTGAAGTCCTGGAGGAGGAAAGAGAGATGAGGTGATATGAAGGGCGTACTAAGACAGTAAGGTGCTAATGGTTCACGCAATTCAGTGTCTCCAATCTCAGGCATTATCAGGTCATGGACTGGACTGCCACATTAAACACACTGGTTCATGAAACCAACTTTAGAGCCACCAGTCTAGGAATTAGCACACAACTTATTGAGGCACAGTGTGGCTTTGAAACAATTGACATCTGTGCAAATAACCGTTTGTTTGTGGAATGAGGAACCTATTCAAAAGAGGACCACATCTGAAAAAACAGGAAGTGTGATTGAAGCCCTTGCCTGCTGGTTCTCATGCTGCACAATAGACAAAGACATGGACCTAGATACGATTGATCTATAACATAGCCTGGGCTACAGAAACATGTCGAGGTTATTCCAGGCCAGTAACATTCTTTCATTGAAGAGCACATTGAGCCGTTTGCACATTATGTTCTCCCCCTCCTCCGAGTCACCCATGGCAACCGCAGCCCTGACTGGCAGTGCTTTCATTATTTCCTCCTAGCCCAGGACAGATCACTTTCAACATGGCTCAAAACAGAGCTGTTGAAAACAAGCGGACATTTCGATGAGGACTGCATCAAACCCAATCTGAAGTAACCTAGCACCATAAAGTTATTTTGCTCAAGACTCTTCCCTTTTCTAGTGTGTGTCTTGACAGTATTACACAACCGGCTCTTTGTACAGGTACTATATGTCAGGCCAAATTCTCAGTGGCTTTAGGGCAGGCAAAAAAAAAAGTCAATATGGTAGCTCTGTGCAAGGTGGAGCATCTCTTTGAGAGTGTAGAGTCCGAGTCAACTCTGCTTCAGGGGCTGTTGCCATGGTTACATAACCAAGGAATGTGGCAATAGATGGCATACCTGCCGTCTGTGGTATGTAGGGGGATCACTGGAGGGCTGCCCTAGACAAGTCAGGGTTACCAACCTGGACTAGCCTAAACACTAACCAGTGGAGAGTTTAATTTAACCCAGTCTAAATTATACAGTGACAATCACATGAACAGAGAACACACTCACTGATTGCTTCTTCAAGGTGGAGCTTCAAGGAAATACTAAGCTTTCTAATAGGTTACATCTGTTAGTCTACCTTGTTGCAGTGAACAGTTCACTAGTCTGGCAGACCTCTAAGACACTACTTAAAAACAGATGAGAATCTGCAGAATGCATAGGGACAGAGAGAGCATGTCATCCTCCTCAGTAGCCCCATTTACTGCAAAGCACAATCGTATCACATTCCTCCCCTCAAAATTACCAGGCTGGTTTGAATTAGCCAAGGCTAAATTTGTTTGGCTAATGTTAGCCAATGTTGTATTCTGCATCCCAAAACCATGAGAAAACAAATGATCAGTCATGGAGATAAAAGCTCTGAAGGAAAAAAAATACTGGAGTTCTGGTACAGCCTGCAAAAGTGATATTGTCAAAAATAATATCCCGATATGCAACTGTAGCGACCCCCCTCACCCCCACACACACTTATTTAGGGCAGGCTACCCTCTAGAACCAGGCCTACACTCAGCTTATCTCTTTCAGTGTGTAAATGAATCGGGACAGGGCCCTGCCAAACAGCAGCATTAAAACCCGATGGGCAGCAGCTCAGTGACATCGGAGCCTCAAAGGCAGCAGCCCCGTGTTGTACGTGAGCACGGTCACATCATGCTCACTCCAGACTCCCAACTGCATACACAGCATGAGACAGCAGGGGCAGCCCCCAGACAGAGTAGAGCACAGTGTAGACTGCAGAGAGAGAAACAGAATTCATACAATGGCTTGTCTCAAATGAGGCCTAGATCCTTATCCCTGGAACACACTGTTTACAGCAAACTGGGGGTGAGACATGGGATGGGCTCTGACATCCATTGTCAACACAAAGGCTGGTAAGGTAGCCAACAACTGACAATCTCAAGATCAACATTTGCAAATTAAATATGCACATTGAAATCAGGGCCATTGGCTACATAAAATGCACATAGTGTAAAATTGTATAATGCAATTGCTGTTCATATGATCATTATGGCTTTACTCCTTCCTTCAAATGAACAGGGACATGTTTGGAATTATCCTACAGCCCGAGGGAGTTCTGACTAGAAGTCGACCGATTAATCGGAATGCCCGATTAATTAGGGCCGATTAAGTTCTCATAATCGGAAATCTGTATTTTTTGGGCGCCGATTTCTGATTTTTTAAATAATTATTTTTATACCTTTATTTAACTAGGCAAGTCAGTTAAGACGACATTCTTATTTTCAATGACGGCCTAGGAACGGTGGGTTAACTGCCTTGTTCAGGGACAGAACAGATTTTAACCTTGTCAGCTCAGGGGTTCCAATCTTGCAACCGCACAGTTAACTAGTCCAACGCTCTAACCATTGCACTCCATGAGGAGCCTGCCTGTTACGCGAATGGAGTAGAAGCCAAGGTAAGTTGCTAGCTAGCATTAAACTTATCTAATAAAAAAAACAATCATAATCACTAGTCATAACTACTAATCCAGGTTAGCAGGCAATATTAACCAGGTGAAATTGTCATTTCTCTTGCATTCATTACACGCAGAGTCAGGGTAAATGCAACAGTTTGGGCTGCCTGGCTCATTGCGAAACAATTTGCCAGAATTTTACATAATTATGACATAACATTGAAGGTTGTGCAATGTAACAAGAATATTTAGACTTAGGGATGCCACCAGTTAGATAAAATACCAAACGGTTCCGTATTTCACTGAAATAAACAGTTTGTTTTCGAAATGATAGTTTCCGGATTCAACCATATTTTTTATTTTACCTTTATTTAACTAGGCAAGTCAGTTAAGAACAAATTCTTATTTTCAATGACGGCCTAGGATCAGTGGGTTAACTGCCTGTTCAGGGGCAGAACGACAGATTCGTACCTTGTCAGCTCGGGGGTTTGACCTTGCAACCTTCCGGTTACTAGTCCAACGCTCTAACCACTAGGCTACCCTGCCGCCCCATATTAATGACCAAAGGCTCGTTCCTATTTCTGTGTGTTATGTTATAAGTCTGATTTGATAGAGCAGTCTGACTGAGCAGCAGCAGGCCCGTAATCATTCATTCAAACAGCACTTTTGTGCGTTTTGCCAGCAGCTCTTCGCAAGCACAGTGCCGTTTATGACTTCCAGCCTATAAGCCTAATGGCTGGTGTAACCAATGTGAAATGGCTAGCTAGTTAGCTGGGTGTGCGCTAATACCATTTCAAACATCATTCGCTTTTAGATTTGGAGTAGTTTGCCGCGGCTTTTGTGGAGCGCTGCTTCGAGTGTGGCTGTTGTCGATGTGTTCCTTGTTCGAGCCCAGGTAGGGGCGAGGAGAGGGACGGAAGCTATACTGTTACACTGGCAACACTAGTGCCTATAAGAACATCCAATAGTCAAAGGTATATGAAATACAAATGGTAGAGAGAAATAGTCCTAGAAATACTATATTAACTACAACCTAAAACCTCTTACCTTGGAATATTGAAGTCTCATGTTAAAAGGAACCACCAGCTTTCATATGTTCTCATGTTCTGAGCAAGGAACTCAAACGTTAGCTTTTTTTACATGGCACATATTACTTTCAACACTTTGTTTTTGCATTATTTAAACCAAATTGAACATGTTTCATTATTTATTTGAGGCTAAATTGATTTATATTAAGTTAAGTGTTCAGTATTGTTGTAATTGTCATTATTACAAAAAAATAATTAAAAAAATGGCCGATTAATTGGTATCAGCTTTTTTGGTCCACCAATAAATCGTTATCAGCGTTGAAAAATCATAATCGGTCGACCTCTAGTTCTGACATGACCCAGCCTGCTATGCTTTCGCAGGAAACCCTTCCTACCCTGTGACTAACACATGACACACAGCTGGGCTGATGGCTCGCCAAAAGATGCTCTACAGTCCAAGGCCATGCCAGTCTGATCCACCCTTTATCACTGAGACATCATACATAAGCCTGTGACAAAGATGTAAAGAATGTTAGGGCTGACCTGGGGCCAGTGACACACACCAGTAATAAAACTAAGTGACCCAGATGCATATCTGACTTTAGAGCTGCCCTGTTGCTATCAATCCTCCCCAATCCCTTCCAACACCACCACCTCTCACTGGAACAGAATATGCTTCCCCGCTCTCCATGCACTTCCTCTGCCTACGTACTGCCCCCTCCCCTAACTTTCACACATGCACACACTGTGCGATGTCTCCACTGCGCATTGGCAGCATAGCCAGAGGTTGCCTTACAGGAGTGACATCACATGACATCCTAGGAGCAGCCATGACGACCCTGACGTAGCCAATAATTCTACACTGGTGACCTCAGAAGCCTAGCTCTCTCCCCCTGCGCTACATTGATTCAGTCTCATCATCCAGCTATGTGGCATTACATACCAGTAAACCTTTCTGTTCCTCCTGGGGACGTACAAGAACGTAGCTGCTACCGACCTCCTGAAGATCCCCAGTCGGTGTGACCCCCGGTCCCCACAGAGCGCAGCAGGAACAGCAGCAGCGCTAACCGGACAAGCAGGAACTCCCGGTAGTGTGACTCGCTTGCCTACGCACGGCTCAGGAATAAATCCTCTTCTCTTCAGCGAGGATAACGTGCTGCAGTACACACAGTTCAGGCTGCGGCTATACATGAGACCTTCAAACCTGCCGTTTACCACAGCCATGTTATGCTGGCAGCACTAGGTCATATTACCCCTAGGGCTCTAAAAATGGTGGATGTGTATTCTAATAATAACACATGGTAAGCCTGTGTAGAAGACAAAACGCTAGCCTGGGATTAGTGCATTTCATGCTGCCATTGGGTGGCAGTAGTCATACATCACTGGGTGGGTGACACATTTGCATTCTGTGCCGCATTGCATTACACAGCAGATAGTATCCATGTTCTGCTGCGCTGCAGCCTAGCGTTACTCAGCACCTGTAGCCACTATGCTAGTCTCACATTGCCAGACATAGCCAAGAGCAGGAGGCAAGACTACCACTATGTATGGCAGACTGCATGAAAGTGACACTAGCTGCAGCAGGAGTACTGCAGCAAAACAAATTCAGTCAGTGTTCAAAGAGGAGCCATGGTTAGATTTCTTCTTAGTCAACTCTCAATTGCAGTTGAGTAGGAGACCAGGAATATGCTGTGCAGAATAGTGAGTCATAGGTGGGGTTTTCAACCTGGGTATTCTGAGTTCTTATTTCACCTCATTGAGAACAAACTTCAGAGGAAGAGGTGTCTCGTCATTCCCCCTGTGCACCGATAGGGGCTAATAGCATGATATTTGAAACTGGAAAGTTACAGCAGGAAATGACTAAAAGTGACACAATACTGGGAGTATTTTAGACATTTACTGTGGGGCCTGCAGTGTACGTGCTTTCAGCCCAGTACTCCAGGTATGCAGATTGCCAGATAGGGCACTGACGTATGCATTATAATCTAGGCCTTACACCCCTAAAAGAAGCACTATGTTGGGACATACCATAGTATAGCCACTCCTGTCCCCACTGATACCACATGATTCTAACCTACTGAGAAGTGCTTCTATGCCCTAGCATTCCAAAATAGAAGTCGGCTCCCGCAAGCGACCTGGCTGATGCGGTGTAAAGTATAGGGCCAGGGTGGCTTGTATTTCCTCCTACACTCACACAGGGCTCTGGGCCAAAAGAATCTGTTACATAACAATGTCTGAGCATCTCAGGAACAGTCCTAACCAGAGTAGGAGGAACACTAAACCTTAATTTGAAGCCTAAATTAGTTCTGAGACTGACTAACCACACACATTTCTGATATGAAATTAGCAAATTGTTCAAGTCTAGACAGGTTTCATAATTATTATTTGTTTTAAACTGAAGGCCTACATGACCATTTGATTTGGGAGGTGGGAGAAATGGAAGAACTGACCAAAGAGGTCAGGGTTTGATGCAGGCTAGCTGATAGAAAGAGCTACGGTATTGATGTAGGACTAGTCAATAAACAGGCACTGCAGAAGAGGGGTTCTAGAAGGTTGCACCAACTCCCCCCTCCTCCCAGTGTCAACAAAGCCAATCCATTCAGACAAAGTTAGGGTCATATAAGTGTTTTTGTGCTGTGCGCTTTCACGGATTTTATAGGGCCCTAGAGTTTGACAGGTCAGCGAGGCTACATTACTGCTTGTTGTAGACTTACTTCCAACAAAAGGACAACAGACCACTGAATGTCAGCGTGAATAAAAGCCTTGTTCGGGGGGCCGGGAGGACCGCACATATCTGAACATGGTTATTAAAAAGCAATCGATTCAGTAAATTGGTAACATGAGAATGGTCAGTCATTAGTTTGCAGTACAATGCATCCATTGATGCGCCACAGGGCACGTCTCCATTTCTGCGTCACATTTTCACGAATTTAAGATATCGCGAAGAGAAACTAGCCAATGGAATTCCAAGTTCATCGGGCAACCACACCCACCAGGCGAGACTAGTAAAATACGAGCGCGTTAGTTTCTCTCCGCTTTAAAACATATGTTTTAGACTGATACCATGTTAGTTCATGAGAAATAACTCCACTCATAAAAATAGTTGTTAACCTGTATGAATAGTCAGCTGGAGAAAACTGCATCACACTGAGCTTGTCACTGACAAACAACACCATTCTTTGTATGACTACAACACCACATGGTTTGTAAATTTAAACGGTTTAAGATGGTTCAAAGTGTAAACTACTGTTACCTCTTACTAGGTAGCTAGACAGTTATCTTTTGGAATCCATCCCTTGCCTGGACTACGCCACTAAAAAAAACAGCTGGCAACACAGAATATGATAACGTCAATTGAATACAATTGTAATTTGATGACAGTAAAACAAACGTACATCATGTCATTAGCTAGCTACAAATCTTGTGATGATACTCACCTTCTATCGATGAACAACTGCTAGACTGACGTATTTCTCTTACACCCAGAAGCTCAAGGTGATCTCCTAAACTAAAGCGGAACTATTTTTGTTCGATACATCACGTATCCATCCGCGAAAAATAAATCGCTATTACAAGTATATAATGAATTCAATCGAAAGATATGGTTTCAATAATTCATAAATATTTAGAATGTATTTATGTATGATTTCTGATGTATTCTTTGGAGAAAAAAACACCCGGTTAACTAGGGCTTGGAACTATAAACCATGGGGAAGTTTACATAAAGGAACATAATGAAAGTGCGGTGATGCGATACCGCTGATGTCCAATCAGGAACGCGAAGCATCTCTGAAGCATGGGGCCGACATGTGACTCAGGGATGCGGTACAATTTCTTGAACATCTCATCGGAATGGGTACCATAGGGTCTTATATTCAAACACCTGCATTTCAGTTACACTATGCTCAATCTCACTGTATAGTCAATAGTTGCATAAATGTATACCCATCATGGTGGTTGGAGATGTGAAAATCCCAGGAAAGTCACACCTAAAATTGCACGTACATCCTCGAAGCCGCAGTGTCTCATGGGATGCCCATGACTGAAAGGTTATATTATTGCGTAAGTAACAAATGTGTCAGAAAATGATCGTGTCTCACGCACTCAAACAAATCAGTACTTCAATCCTTTCCAATCTCCACTCATCTCACCCAAACACATAGTATCTGATGATGATGACGATATTTTACATAATTGTAGTTACCATCACGATACTACTGATCATGCAAGGCAGTTCCACAACATGTCACTTTAACAGTTCACTTTTTAATTTAGAGAATTCAGAGGGGTCTGTCATCAGCACAAGTATAACCACAGTTAGGAGACAGTATCTTTGGTATACTGTGACAGTTGAGGATGAGATCATTTATAATCAACAGCTCCCTCTAGTGTTCATTATCAAGAAAAGATTAGCTGAGGCTTAGCTTGCTGTGGCTAAACTATAATTGAATATTCCTTCCCCCAGCACAAACCTTTGATAGTTTCCCTCTAACCTTTTCTATTACTTTTATATCATGCAATATATTTTGGGTAAATGAGTTATATAAACAAAAACCCTTTCACTCAATCTGACTTGTTGTATTCCTACTCAATTTAAGCTCTCATCACAGATGAAAGTGAGACTACAAGTCCTGCCTAAACCTCATCAAGCCAAGTTAGAGGAAAATTCCTACCTGTTGTCACTGACGAAGTGTTCTAACTGTGTAGGGAGTGTCTACATGTCATCATGTTCACCATTCAGTCATGGAATGTAACCCCTCCGTCTCTGTCCGCTCCTACGGTAGTCCTCACCTGATCTCAACGGTAACATTGCTGCAGCTGCTGCCACTGTTGGCTTGTCCCTGGCCCCGGCCAGACTCTGGCTGTGTCCTGCACTCTGCTCTGCTCCCTCAGACCAATGGACACCTGCCCAGGTGAGGGACATTCCCTCCAACCCAATCACCTGGCCACACTGGCCAAGCCCCCACCAGTCACAGGGCATTATCATCTCACACACCACAGCCATGAGGTACAATAAGATAACCCTCATCCTGGTGAAATCCACAGTCAAATCCTATAGATATATAGATATTAGATAAGCGGCTGTGATGATATATTCCTATTTTGATTTGTGAGATTATATGTTTTCTGACTAAGATGATAGTTTATTTTCATATCATGTAAAAATCTTCATCAGGTTTTTATAATATGTCATTGAAGTGATTCCATTTTTGAAAAAGACCTAGAAAAGCACTATTCACTGCATAACTATCTATTCTATGTCTATGGCAAGTATCCCCTGTACGCATGCAGCTAGAGTCATCCTTTGAGATGGTGTGTACATTTGTCCTGTATAATTATGTCTATTGAAAGGGTCATGCACTGTGCAATAGAACTGAGTTGATTAAATGATTATGTCATACTCCCCCACCATAGGCTCTTGAAGTATAGTGCATTTGGGAAGTATTTAGACCCCTTCCCTTTACCTCATCAACCAACACACAATACCCCATGATGACAAAGCGAATAAACAGGTTTATAGAAATGTTTACAAATGTATTTAAAAAAGTGTTAAACAAATCAAAATATATTTTACATTTGAGATTCTTCAAATAACCACCCTTTGCCTTGATGACAGCTTTGCACACTCTTGGCATTCCTTCAACCAGCTTCAACTGGAATGCTTTTTCAACAGTCTTGAAGGAGTTCCCACATATGCTGAGCACTTGTTGGCTGCTTTTCCTTCACTCTGCGGTCTGACAGAGTTCCCATTTTCCATATTTTGTTACGTTACAGTTTTGGATTAAATTACAATGTGCCTAATCAATCTACACACAATACCCCATGATGACAAAGCAAAAACAGGTTTTTAGAAATGTTTGCAAATGTATTGATTTTTTTTATATACAATATTTAAATAAGTATTCAGACTCTTTGCTATGAGATTCAAAATTGAGCTCATGTGCATCTTATTTCCATTGATCATCTTTGAGATGTTTCTACAGCTTGATTTGAGTCCACCTGTGGTAAATTCAATTGATTGGACATGCTTTTGAAAGGCACACACCTGTGTATATAAAGTCCCACAGTTGAAAGTGCATGTCAGAGCAAACCAAGCCTTGGGGTCGAATGAATTGTCCATAGAGCTCTGAGACAGGATTGTGTCGAGGTACAGATCTGGGGAAGGGTACCCAAAAATGTCTGCAGCATTGAAATTCCAAAAAGAACACAATGGCCTCCATCATTCTTAAATGAAAGACGTTTGGAACCACCAAGACTCTTACTAGAGCTGGCCGCCCAGCCAAACTGAGCATTTGGAGGAGAAGGGCCCTGGTCAGGGAGGTGACAAAAAACCCAATGGTCACTCTGACAGAGCTCCAGAGTTCCTCTGTGGAGATGGGTGAAACCTTCCAGAAGGACAACCATCTCTGCAGCACTCCACTGATCAGGCCTTTATGGTAGAGTGGCCAGATGGAAGACACTCCTCAGTAAAAGGCACATGACAGGCCACTTGGAGTTTGTCAAAAGGCACCTAATGGAATCTCAGACCATGGGAAACAAGATTCTCTGGTCTGATGAAACCAATATTGAACTCTTTGGTCTGAATGCAAAGTGTCATGTCTGGAGGAAACCAGACACCATCCCTATGGTGAAGCATGGTGGTAGCAACATCATGCTGTGGGGATGTTTTTCAGCAGTAGGGACTGGGAGACTCGTCAGGATCGAGGGAAAGATGAACAGAGCAAAGTACAGAGAGATCCTTGATGAACACCTGCTGAGGACCTCAGATTGGGGTGAAGGTTCACCTTCCAACAGGACAACGACACTAAGCACACAGCCAAGACAACGGAGGAGTGGCTTCGGAACAAGTCTCTGAATGTCCTTTAGTGGCCCAGCCAGGGCCCGGACTTCAATCCGATTGAACATGTCTGGAGAGACCTGAAAATAGCTGTGCAGCGATGCTCCCCATCCAACCTGACAGAGCTTGAGAGGATCTGCAGAGAAGAATGGGAGAAACTCCCCAAATACAGGTGTGCCAAATCAAAATCTATTTTACATTTGAGATTCTTCAAATAGCCACCCTTTGCCTTGATGACAGCTTTGCTCATTCTTGGCATTCTCTCAACCAGCTTCGCCTGGAATGCTTTTCAAACAGTCATGAAGGAGCTCCCACATATGCTGAGCACTTGTTGGCTGCTTTTCCTTCACTCTGCGGTCTGATTCATCCCAAGCCATCTCAATTTGGTTGAGGTCAGGGGATTGTGGAGCCCAGCACTTCATCACTCTCCTTCTTGGTAAAATAGCCCTTACACAGCCTGGAGGTATGTTGGGTCATTGTCCTGTTGAAAAACAAATGATAGTCCCACTAAGCCCAAACAAGATGGGATTGGGTTATCGCTGCAGAATGCTGTGGTAGGCATTCTGGTTAAGTGTGCATAAAATTGTAAATAAATCACAAACAGTGTTACCAGCATAGCACCCCCACATCATAACACATTCTCCTCCATGCTTTAAGGTGTGAAATACACATGTGGAGATCATCCGTTCACCCACACTGCGTCTCACAAAGACACAACCAAAAATCTCCACTTTGGACGTCAGACCAAAGGACACATTTCCACCGGTCTAATGTCCGTTGCTCATGTTTCTTGGCACAAGCAAGTCTCTTCTTATTATTGGTGTCCTTTAGTAGTGTTTTTTTGTAGAAATTCGACCATGAAGGCCTGATTCACACAGTCTCCTCTGAACAGTTGATGCTGAGAGGCTGGTAAACTCTAATGAACTTATCTTCTGTAGCAGAGGTAACTCTGGGTCTTCCATTCCTGTGGCGGTCCTCATGAGAGCCAGTTTCCTCATAGCGCTTGAAGGTTTTTGCGACTGCACTTGAATGAAACTTTCTAAGTTCTTGAAATGTTCCACATTGACTGACCTTCATGTCTTAAAGTAATGATGGATAGTTGTTTTTCTTTGCTTATTTGAGCAGTTCTTGACATAATATGGAGTAGGTCTTTTACCAAATAGGGCTATCTTCTGTGTACCCCCCTACCTTGTCACAACACAACTGATTGGCTCAAATGCATTAAGACGGAAAGAAATTCCACAAATGAACTTTTAAGAAGGCACACCTGTTAATTGAAATGCATTCCAGGTGACTACCTCATGAAGCTGGTTGAGAGAATGCCATGTGTGCAAGGTTGTCATCAAGGCAAAGGGTGGCTATTTGAATAATTTAACATTTAAAAATATATTTTGATTTGTTTAACACTTTTTTGTTACTACGTGATTCCATATGTGTTATTTCATAGTTTTGATGTCTTCACTATTATAAATAGTAAAGAAAGAAAAACCCTTGAAGGAGTAGATGTTCTAAAACCTTTGAACAGTAGTGTATGTTGAATACTTAAATTTGCAAAAATGTCTAAAATCCTGTTTTTGCGTTGTCATTATGGGGTATTGTGTGTCGATTGGTGAGATTAAGAAATACAATAAAACCATTTTAGAACAAGGCTGTAACGTAACAAAATGTGGAAAAAGTCAAGGGGTCTGAATAGTTTCTGAATGCACTGTATGTCCTATCTTTGTCTTCAGGCAGAAAATCTTTACAAGGGTCACTGCACTTTGGAATTCCTGCCATAACACATCAGCAAAGAGTGAGACAGCACTCCTTACTAAGAGTGGACACAGAGCAGAGCCAAACAGACAGTTAGTCCAGAGCCTAATCTGTCCGTTATATTGGTCAGTACTTACCACGATGCAGGGAGCTAACCAGGATAAACACTGATTAAGACTGTTGCACAGAGGCTAATTGCCATTGGCTCAGACGCTGACTCAGCCACTGTACAATATCCTAAACAATATGCTGCTATATAATTAATATACACACTGCAATACATTAAATACTGTACCAATGCTTCTACATTTAATTAGTTATTTAGAATGTAATATGTTTAATGTTTTGTGGTTTCGTTCCTGAGTTTTCACTGCATATATTTTCTTAATTTAATCTTTTAGAAAAGGAGATTTGTGAGCGTAACAGACAGAATGGTCCTAAAATAGTATCAGACAACAGACATGCACTTCTTTCTCAAAAAGTGATTGCTCTGGTAGAGACACAGGCACAGA
This sequence comes from Oncorhynchus masou masou, assembly GCF_036934945.1. NCBI lineage: Eukaryota > Metazoa > Chordata > Actinopteri > Salmoniformes > Salmonidae > Oncorhynchus > Oncorhynchus masou. Next base: position 65,701,876 of record NC_088212.1, read on the forward strand.
TTTAGAAACAGACGCAGAAACACACACACACACACACACACACACACACACACACACACACACACACACACACACACACACACACACACACACACACACACACACACACACACACACACACACACACACACACACACACACACACACACACACACAGTCATCACAGCACTAACAGGACTGCCATTTTCCTACATTTTTCTCTCCCCCTTCTCCCCTTAGCAGAAACACAGTCAGCTGCAAGTCACATGACCAGCTGCTAGCTCCAACTGAGCATGCTCAGGCCCCTCAGTGTTGTCAGGCAAAAACTAAGACGGCAGTACGAGCAGAGATCTGCAATAGATAAACACAGACATAGAGCAGCCACCGGGAAGCAGAGAGGCTGATACCGACAGGGAGAGAGAGGGAGGCAGCCATTTTGGCATTTACAATTCTCACTGCTGTTTTTAAGTAATTTTATTTAAATTTTTCATTCAGGGGGGGACATAGCAGGGATATAAAAGCAGGTGTTCCCTTTAAGAGGGAAAGGATCAGGACCAAGGACAGCATCCTCCATCTCCATCCTCCATCTCCAGCTCCTGTATAGGTAAGCGTGTCGGACAGAAGAGAGGTGGGGGATGGGTAAAAGCTGCATGCCTCTGCGTGTGTTTAATTCTCATTGAAGGAATGAGGCGAGGGTGTCAGTTTGCATCTCTTTCGGTATGTGAGACGACAGAGAGAGGTGAGGGGGTGGGGATGGTGGGGGTTCGGGGACATGGCAATGCAGGCGGGGGAATACGGGAGGAGGGGGGGGGGGGTTCGGGGACATGGCAATGCAGGCGGGGGAATACGGGAGGGGGGGGGGGGGGTTCCAAAAGAGAATTGCTGAACATCCAGGAAATGTGGAAAACCATTAATAGCAAAATAAGGCATGATAAATACACTATAGTTGAAATTGAATGTGGTCTCGCTAGAGGCAGCTTCTGGTGAAACAAAATGGCTCATTTTTGGGGAGAGAGGAGGTCGCTGAACTGAGTAAGCACAGAAGAAGAAATGAGAGAGACAGAGAGAGGGAGAGGAAAAGAGAGACAGTGTTTCTTAATTTTTATGGACTCATACGTATCTGGTAGAGGAGGCATCGTTGGATTTGTTGTTGACGCTAACAGCCACAGGCTGTGTATGTGTTGTGAGTGTGTGTTTATTAGCGTGAGTGTGTGTTTATCAACTATGAGCATCGTACAGCTGACAGGAGTCCATTACCATCATGCAGTTTTATAAACTGATATAATATTATTTTTGTGTTGGATGTGTCACTCTGGATCTTTTGCCATCTATGTTGTGATTTTGTCCAATGTTGAAAAGGTATTGCCTTCAGTGCATGTTGTGTTTAGCTTAGGGGACACAATGTCTGATGTGTTTACATCTGAATGTAAAGATATGGCAGCTGGAATATGTGGAGGGAAGTACGGTATAATCTGTAACGCTATTATGCTTTTGTTAGGAGCTGTTAGGGATATATCATAGATTCAGTTTATAAAAGTACACACCTGGTGCCATCTAGCACAGTGATCTCATCCTCTGAGGTCATTGTGAGGTCGGAGAGCTTAATGGCTGTTGATGATACCTCTATTGAAATATCACAATTTTAGGATGTTGAGAAAATTAAATAAAAATGCCCTGAGAGAAATATATCCATCCCTGACTTTAACTCCTAATTCAGCCAGATAAATATTTTGCACAATTTCAATGATTATTCCTAACAAAGACTATTCCTAAACTTGACAGTGCAGGTAATACAATGAAGTGATTTTCATCAAATGGACTACCCTTTCCTTATCTTTTGTACACAGATTGAAAAGGTTAGATGAAGATTCTGTTGGACATTCAGATGACCTAAACATAAAATTGTGCACAAAGCACAAACACATAAAGCCTCTCTCTCCCACACACTCTCCGTCTTCACTGTGATTAATGGGAGGGTGACAGACGGCAGAAGTGGCTGTTGCTAGGATACATGGCACGGTGGAGTGCAGATGATTGAAAGAAAAAGGGAAAAGGAGGCCACCATTAGGAAGTGGCAATGCGGAAAACGTCATTGCATCATAGTTTAGTAGACTGTGTTTATTTAAAGTAGATGCTTTGTGAAAATGCTGAAATAAGAGACACACTGTAAGCTTATTGTTCGTGTTTCTCCTTTCTCTCATGCCAAATGATTAGGTACCACAGTTTGAGAGGAAGTCCGAGTGACCAGGCCAGACTTCAACCTCAGTCCCTCCACCTACATGGAGCTCAGCTGTTATGGATGGGAGAAGCCTAACCCTGTCTGAGAAACCCCTATGAACAACAGACCCAATGGTGAGACAACTGGTATAACACCATATCCAATGGTAGTATCATAGTCGTAATACTGTAGTCTCTGTTTATCATCAGACTGCAGTTATCATAATAGATACAGTCAGAATGCCTGATGTGTGTAGATATCTAATAGATATATAAGGCGTGATGCCTTGCTGTCGATAACTACTAAGCCAAACAATAACATAACAGTGAATCGTCATACATGTTTTACAAATAATGTATTGAATATCTTTGGCTTATTTCATGTCTAGTTGTACTTTGTTTATCCAAATGGATCTCCGTCCATCCCTTTGACGTGACATAAAAAGCTTTATTTTGAAGTCTTTGAAGAACTGGCAGCTAAATGGACAGAGAGAGAGAAAGGATGGGAGATGGAGCGATAATAACTATAATGGCGTTTCACATATGTCTGTATGCCTGCAGGACATCAAAGGCCAGTCCTGGACTGATGAGGAATCAGATGGGGAGAATGAGTCGGAGCAGTTCCTCTATGGGATCCAGGTACCCAGGCCGTCATGACATCCTCCCAGGCCTCCTATCCCTCCCAGAGGGCAAACCGGACAAAACTGGTTGAAATGATGTCTTAATGACTTAATTTCAACCAGTTTTGCCCACTAGGCTCTTTGGTCCAATACAAACAGAATCAACACATGGGGTCTACAGAACTCCCCTAGGGGTCTTCAGTAACTGCAATCTTATTACCTCAAATCCTATGTAACGTACACGATGTCTTAATCTTTCAATCAGCTTTTTACAAAAAGTTATCTCTAAACGATTGAGTTGAAAGTACTGTAAATTTAGTCCGGTTTTAAAAGCCTATTCTCCAATGGATTCAGACCATCTACTGAGAGATGAGAGCCTGTTTGTAGGCACTAATATATGTGTGTGAGAACGAGACAGATAGAAGACGGAACTAGAGATAGAGACACGCCGATACAGTCCTGTGAGGCAGCAGAACAGGAGACTGCCCCTGTACCTTTTCTAATACTACAGTATTACTGTACATGGATGCTACAGCAGCATCTCCGGGGATAATTCAGTGGTCTGACCTGTGCCCCTCCCGGCCTGTAGGGGAGCTGTGCTGCTGACCTGTACCGACACCCTCAACTGGATGCAGACATCGAGGCAGTGAAGGACATCTATACCGACAGTGCTGTCTCTGTCAGGTACTACAGTACACACACAGTCGCCACAGCCAAGTCTGGAAACCAAGACCACTAACTGTTATTGTCATTATCAGTAAATACGTTGCTCCAGAGAACATCAGACCCACTGAGATGTCAAGTTTTTTGGTGCGGAAAAGCTTTTCAGTTTATGTGATTATTACATCTGAATGTTTGCTATTCTTCTTCTTTCAGAGAGTATGGAACCATTGATGATGTGGACATTGACCTTCAGATTAATATCAGTTTCTTGGATGTGAGTTTTCATTTTTATTATCTTTGGGCATTCCAGTATTACAATTCAGCATGGTAGAAAGTGTATGTGTATATCATATGTGTGTGTGTTTGTTCCAGGAGGAGGTGGCAACTGCCTGGAAGGTCATCCGAACAGAGCCCATCATTCTGAGACTACGGTTCTCTCTCTCCCAGTACCTAGATGGACCAGGTGAGAAGAGCCCCAGTGGCTGTGCGTGTGTGTGTGTGTACATGCGTTCGCCTGCCTGTGTACAGTTGAAGTCGGAAGTTTACATGCACTTAGGTTGGAGTCATTAAAACTCGTTTTTCAACAACTCCACAAATTTATTGTAAACAAACTATAGCATTGGTAAGTCGGTTAGGACATCTACTTTGTTCATGACACAAGACATTTTTTCCAACAATTGTTTACAGACAGATTAGTTCACTTATAATTCACTGTATCACAATTCCAGTGGGTCAGAAGTTTACATACACTAAGTTGACTGTGCCTTTCAACAGCTTGGAAAATTCCAGAAAATGATGTCATGGCTTTAGAAGCTTCTGATAGGCTCATTGACATAATTTGAGTCAATTGGAGGTGTACCTGTGTATGTATTTCAAGGCCTACCTTCAAACTCAGTGCCTCTTTGCTTGACATCATGGGAAAATCAAAAGAAATGAGCCAAGACCTCAGAAAACATATTGTAGACCTCCACAAGTCTGGTTCATCCTTGGGAGCAATTTCCAAACGCCTGAAGTTACAACATTCATCTGTACAAACAATAGTACGCAAGTATAAACACCATGGGAACACACAGCCATCATACCACTCAAGAAGGAGACGCGTTCTGTCTCCTAGAGATGAACGTACTTTGGTGCGAAAAGTGCAAATCAATCCAAGAACAACAGCAAAGGACCTTGTGAAGATGCTGGAGGAAACAGGTACGAAAGTATCTATATCCACAGTAAAATGAATCCTATATCTACATAACCTGAAAGGCCGCTCAGCAAGGAGGAAGCCACTGCCCCAAAACCGCCATATAAATAGCCAGACTACAGTTTGCAGCTGCACGTGGGGACAAAGATCATACTTTTTGGAGAAATGTCCTCTGGTCTGATGAAACAAAAATAGAACTGTTTGGCCATAATGACCATCGTTATGTTTGGAGGAGAAAGGGGAGACTTGCAAGCCGAGGAACACCATCCCAACTGTGAAGCACTGGGGTGGCAGCATCCTGTTGTGGGGGTGCTTTGCTGCAGGAGGGTGTGGTGGCTTTTTTCTGCTTTACCAAATGAGGAGAGTTACAAACTTCACAGACCAGTCAGAGTTATAATTAAACTGCATCTTTAATAATAAGAGCTTTGCAATAGCCTTTTTGACTTTCAATGATGCGCTATTTACATTTACATTTACATTTAAGTCATTTGGCAGACGCTCTTATCCAGAGCGACTTACAAATTGGTGAATTCACCTTATGACATCCAGTGGAACAGCCACTTTACAATAGTGCATCTAAATCATTTAAGGGGGATGGGGGGGTGAGAAGGATTACTTTATCCTATCCTAGGTATTCCTTAAAGAGGTGGGGTTTCAGGTGTCTCCGGAAGGTGGTGATTGACTCCGCTGTCCTGGCGTCGTGAGGGAGTTTGTTCCACCATTGGGGGGCCAGAGCAGCGAACAGTTTTGACTGGGCTGAGCGGGAACTGTACTTCCTCAGTGGTAGGGAGGCGAGCAGGCCAGAGGTGGATGAACGCAGTGTCCTTGTTTGGGTGTAGGGCCTGATCAGAGCCTGGAGGTACTGCGGTGCCGTTCTCCTCACAGCTCCGTAGGCAAGCTATCTCTAATGAACCATTTGAAAAGTACCAACAGAAAAGTACAAAGATCTTTTATAGCCAAGATACACCCCTCTCAACTTACATGACGAACCACAGAACTTAGGAACAGTTTACAAAGGTTAAGATTTGTATGAAAGATATCTATAGAACATAGCAGACAGTTACTGCTGCGTCAACAGTTCTCATTGTAAAGACCAGTGTCTGGCCCTCCTACTCCAAACAGAAACCGTCTCTCCCTGGTACGGCATAGAACAGAACCATTCGCTCATGTTCTCTGGAATGCTCTTTAGGTTTTATCACCCAAAGACATCGTAAATCTCTTTTGTCAATGTTATCTGATAGAGGCCCATCCTCAGTAGAACACACACACAATAGTTATCAAAACCATTATAAAATAACCATTATAAAGCATTTCAAGCATTATAACATAATCTTGCAATTTTCCATGACAAGGGACTGGTGCACTTTACAATATAGATGGCATCATGAGGGAGAAAAATTATGTGGATATATTGAAGCAACATCTCGACATCAGTCAGGAAGTTAAAGCTTGGTCACAAATGGGTCTTCCAAATGGACAATGACCCCAATCATACTTCCAAAGTTGTGGCAAAATGGCTTAAGGACAAGAAAATCAAGGTATTGGAGTGGCCATCACAAAGCCCTGACCTCAATCCAATAGAACATTTGTGGGTAGAACTGAAAAAGCTTGTGCGAGCAAGGAGGCCTACAAACCCAACTCAGTTTCACCAGCTGTCAGGAGGAATGGGTTAAAATTCACCCAACTTATTGTGGGAAGCTTGTGCAAGGCTACCTGATGCGTTTGACCCAAGTTAAACAATTTAAAGGCAATGCTACAAAATACTAATTGAGTGTATGTAAACTTCTGACCCCTTGGAATGTGATGAAAGAAATAAAAGCTGAAATAAATCATTGACTCTACTATTATTCAGATATTTCACATTCTTAAAATAAAGTGGTGATCCTAACTGACCTAAAACAGGGAATTTTTACTAGGATTAAGTGTCAGGAATTGTGAAAAACTGAGTTTAAATGTATTTGGCTAAGGTGTATGTAAACTTCCGACTTCAACTGTATGTGTGCCTGTGTGTGTTTAACCAGAGCTGAGCTCGTCACTCCTATGGGTTGTGAAATAATGAGTCATCTATTCTCAGAACCATCAGTGGAGGTGTTCCAGCCCTCCAATAAAGAGGGCTTCAGCCTGGGCCTGCAGCTCAAGAAGTGAGTCCTACTCAAGTCACATGCCACTCAGCACGATTCCTCACATTCTGGTTCAGAAAGGCTATCCATGGGTCCTACGCTAATTTCACAAGATTTCCACCATTTTTAATGACACCTATACAACTTACACTTAATATGCAAAAGTATGTGGACACCCTTTCAGCCACACCCATTGCTGACAGGTGTATAAAATTAAGCACACAGCCATGCAATCTCCATAGACAAACATTGGCAGTAGAATGGCCTTACTGAGGTGCTCTGGGACATTCAATGTGGCACTGTCATAGGATGCCACCTTTCCAACAAGTCAGTTCGTAAAATTTTTGCCTTGCTAGTGCTGCCCCGGTCAACTGTAAGTGCTGTTATTGTGCAGTGGAAACGTCTGTGAGCAACATCCGCTCAGCCGCGAACTGGTAGGCCACACGAGCTCACAGAACAGGACCTCCAACAGTCGAGTGCACAAGCCTAAGATCATCATGCCCAATGTCAAGCGTCAGCTGGAGTGGTGTAAAGCTCGCCGCCATTGGACTCTGGAGCAGTAGAAACGCCTTCTCTGGAATAATGAATCACGCTTCACCATCAGGCAGTCAGACGGACAAATCTTTGTTTGGCGGAGGCCTGGAGAATGCTACCTGCCCGAATGCACAGTGCCAACTGTAAAGTTTGGTGGAGGAGGAATAATGGTCTGTGGCTGTTTTTCATGGTTCGGACTAGGCCCCATAGTTCCAGTGCAGGGAAATCTTAACATCCAATGACATTCTAGACGATTCTGTGCTTCCAACTTTGTGGCAACAGTTTGGGGAAGGCCCTTTCCTGTTTCAGCATGGCAATGCCCAAGGGCACAAAGCGAGGTCAATACAGAAATGGTCTAGATCTGTGTGGAAGAACTTGACTGACCTGCACACCAACTCCATATTAATGCACATGATTTTGGAATGAGATGTTTGACGAGTAGGTGTCCACCTACTTTTGGTCATTTAATGTATATTATGGACTTAAATGTACAGTAGAGTCAATGACATCTGCTAATTGCTAATTGATTGTGACTGGTTGTGCTGTCTGCCCTATAGGATCCTGAGTACGTTCACGTCACAGCAGTGGAAGCACCTCAGTAATGAGTTCCTGAAGGCCCAGCAGGAGAAGAGACACAGCTGGTTCAAGGCCGGGGGAACCATCAAGAAGTTCCGCGCAGGACTCAGCATCTTCTCTCCCATCCCCAAGTATGGCTCCTATTACAGCTTCTAGTACTATCCCGGATACTATTATAGCTTCTAGTACTATCCCGGATACTATTATAGCTTCTAGTACTATCCCGGATACTATTATAGCTTCTAGTACTATCCTGGATACTATTATAGCTTTTAATACTATCCCGGATACTATTATAGCTTCTAATACTATCCCGGATACTATTATAGCTTCTAGTACTATCCCGGATACTATTATAGCTTCTAATACTATCCCGGCTACTATTATAGCTTCTAGTACTATCCTGGATACTATTATAGCTTCTAGTACTATCCCGGATACTATTATAGCTTCTAGTACTATCCTGGATACTATTACAGCTTTTAATACTATCCCGGCTACTATTATAGCTTCTAGTACTATCCTGGATACTATTATAGCTTTTAATACTATCCCGGATACTATTATAGCTTCTAGTACTATCCTGGATACTATTATAGCTTCTAATACTATCCTGGATACTATTATAGCTTCTAGTACTATCCCGGGTACTATTATAGCTTCTAGTACTATCCCGGATACTATTATAGCTTCTAGTACTATCCCGGATACTATTATAGCTTCTAGTACTATCCCGGATACTATTATAGCTTCTAGTACTATCCCGGATACTATTATAGCTTCTAGTACTATCCCGGATACTATTATAGCTTCTAGCACTATCCCGGATACTATTATAGCTTCTGGTACTATCCCGGATACTATTATAGCTTCTAGTACTATCCCGGATACTATTATAGCTTCTAGTACTATCCCGGATACTATTATAGCTTCTAATACTATCCCGGATACTATTATAGCTTCTAGTACTATCCCGGATACTATTATAGCTTCTAGTACTATCCCGGATACTATTATAGCTTCTAGTACTATCCCGGATACTATTATAGCTTCTAGTACTATCCCGGATACTATTATAGCTTCTAGTACTATCCCGGATAATATTATAGCTTCTAGTACTATCCCGGATACTATTATAGCTTCTAGTACTATCCCGGATACTATTATAGCTTCTAGTACTATGCCGGATACTATTATAGCTTCTAATACTATCCCGGATACTATTATAGCTTCTAGTACTATCCCGGATACTATTATAGCTTCTAGTACTATCCCGGATACTATTATAGCTTCTAATACTATCCCGGATACTATTATAGCTTCTAGTACTATCCCGGATACTATTATAGCTTCTAGTACTATCCCGGATACTATTATAGCTTCTAGTACTATCCCGGATACTATTATAGCTTCTAATACTATCCCGGATACTATTATAGCTTCTAATACTATCCCGGATACTATTATAGCTTCTAATACTATCCCGGATACTATTATAGCTTCTAGTACTATCCCGGATACTATTATAGCTTCTAGTACTATCCCGGATACTATTATAGCTTCTAGTACTATCCCGGATACTATTATAGCTTCTAGTACTATCCCGGATACTATTATAGCTTCTAGTACTATCCCGGATACTATTATAGCATCTAATACTATCCCGGATACTATTATAGCTTCTAATACTATCCCGGATACTATTATAGCTTCTAGTACTATCCCGGATACTGTTATAGCTTCTAATACTATCCCGGATACTATTATAGCTTCTAGTACTATCCCGGATACTATTATAGCTTCTAATACTATCCCGGATACTATTATAGCTTCTAATACTATCCCGGATACTATTATAGCTTCTAGTACTATCCCGGATACTATTATAGCTTCTAATACTATCCCGGATACTATTATAGCTTCTAATACTATCCCGGATACTATTATAGCTTCTAATACTATCCCGGCTACGTCAGATTTCATCGTCACTGTCATCTCAGTAGTCAATGGGTACATTTTACATCCATTTAACATTACAATTATTGTGAATACTCTTGATTAATATAATATTTAGATTAAAACGTTTACATGGTTTGCAAGAAGAACGATTTCTCTTACAATCTGCTCCACATGGACAGACCATTATCCGGCTTCCTGATGGAAAAATGTAGAGAATTGCCAATCAAAGTAAACATTGTATCACAGCGACCACGTTATTTTTGGGAAGTCTATTTGAGTTTGGACGTATAACATTTGTATGTGTAAACTATTTTAAAGACATTTTCCCGAACTCACTTCGCTCGAGGGAGGCTCTGATTGATGGTGATAGCACACGCGCAGATCAATAACAACACAGGAACTCTAATAAAGGTGTTTACATGTCCTAGATTGCTAGATAATGGTGGTGTTTTAACCAGGTTATGCTTTTACTTTGCTTGATTTTACGCAGATTAAGATAATCAGAGTAAGGTGTTTACATGACTAGTGCCAAACTCAGAGTATTGCCATAATCAGCTTCAAATTATTATCAAATTATTATTATTATTATAATTATTATTATCGAATTATTAGTTTGCATGTAAACATACTCACTAATTGGTTGCTCTGAACTTTTGTGTTCGTATAATTTGAATGTCTGTCTGTATGTGTATAAATGTCTGTCTGTATGTATATGTGCTGTATACTTCCAGGTCTATCCATTAATGGTCTCTGGTTTGTGTGTGTGTGTCTGTGTGTTCCCAGGTCCCCCAGCTACCCTCTGATCCAGGACACGGTTCTGAAGGGGAAGCTGAGTGTTCCAGAACTGAGGGTGACCCGGCTCATGAATCGCTCCATCTCCTGCACCATGAAGAACCCCAAGGGGGAGCTGTTCAGCTACCCCCCAAACAGCCAGGTCGGAGGCCACCTCGCCTCACCACCACCACCACCATCACACACCCCTCTCCTGACTACCCCAATACACATCAGCACAGACAACACAATATTTATTTATTTTTATTTGTTAAGTTTATTTGGACAACAAAAACATCTCACAAGTGAGAGGAGATGCATTGCACCAGATGTAGCTAACAGCTAACTTACATCTGCAGCCCCTTGGCAGGTGAACACATAAACATGAGAACATGATATACAAAAGGTCAACATACATACATCAGACATGTTCAAAACAGCAGTCAAGACATGCAGTCACGTTTCAAAACAGAGGTCAAGACAATACACATTAACGTCATTCCACGTATTGCTGTTGGACCTGATGATATTTGAGCTGTGAAACACATAAACACGTCTAAATATTGCTCAGAACCCAGTTATTGCACCTAATGAAATTTCACGTGTGTGTGTTTTGATGTGTATTCTATTGCATTCAAAAAATCACTGTGACCTTACAGCTAGAACAGTCAAACACAATACATCCATATCAGAAAGTGCATGAATTCAGAGCAATACTCGTTACAAGCAACTATTTCCCCATTCTATTATCCACACTATCTAATTGTTTTCTCGCTTTGAACTACCTGAGAACTTTGACTGTTCCCCTCCCCCAAACAACACACCTACAGTGCTGTACCTTACCTTCCTTCCTGAGCCTCTCCCTACCCATACCTGACATGGCTGGCGCCGTGTCCCATAATGCTTTGTCTTCACTGTACCCATCAGACTGTGGCTGTCCCGGCGGCCAGGGCCCCAGCGCAGATTACCACGAGGCAGCTGATTGAATTGTTTTTCTCATCCCAGGCGGGCGGCCACTGCAAGAACATCCCTACTTTGGAGTATGGCTTCTTAGTACAGGTAGATAAGACCTCAAGGACAAAGCTAGGGCTTTTAGTTCAATCTGAACGTCCTTCCAAAACAACTCCAAAGCACAAACACGGATCACGGGTCAAATTATCAAGGGTCAAATGACCCTTCCAAGAGTTAGAGGACATAGTGTGTGCTTAAATAAGGTCTCCACCTCTGTTTAATTGATTCATGAAAGTTGAAATGAGGAAATGTTTTAACTATCAAATGATTTAGAGTCATGTGCGTTTGTATAATGGGTTTGTTTCAACCCTGGGTAAAGTGACAGACTAAAACTTTGATAAGAGGCCCAGTCAGCTGATGATGTCATGATAGAAGAGTGATATATGGGGCTGGAGGAGAGGAGGGAGTGATTAGCAGGAATACCATGTGTTGTCTCCTGACAGATAATGAAATACTCGGAGCAGAGGATCCCCACTCTCAATGAGTACTGTGTGGTCTGTGACGAGCAGCACGTCTTTCAGAACGGATCCATGTTGAAGGTAGACCACATAAAAAAAACATAGTGTGAAGTGAACGTTAAAATGTAAATGTTTCAATTCAGCGATGAGCAAGTTTCTCTGTTTCACTCAGATTGATGTTTGTTCATGTGCGTGTGTGTGCCACTTGCCCTGTGTGTGCGTGTGTGCGTGTGCATGTGCGTGTGTGTGGATGCGCAGCCGGCTGTGTGCACTAGAGAGCTATGTGTGTTCTCCTTCTACACTCTGGGGGTGATGTCAGGAGCAGCAGAGGAGGTGGCCACTGGAGCAGAGGTGACTGCCTGACTAACAACACACACACTTTCTCTATCCCCCTGTCTGGTCTGTCTGTCCCTGTCTATGTGGTGATAACTGATCGGCTTTCATGTTGATCCCTAGGTGGTGGATCTGCTGGTGGCTATGTGTCGGGCTGCTCTGGAGTCTCCTCGTAAAAGCATCATCTTCGAACCCTACCCGTCTGTGGTCGACCCCAACGACCCCAAGACTCTGGCCTTCAACCCAAAGGTTACTACTGTTGCTGTGGTTACACACCACATTACAGGATGTCTGGTTATCCTAATATGTGATAACATTCTGAAACATTACTTTGGGCTCATTGAATGGGTTGTAGGTATTAATCCAATGTTTTTCTCTCTCCCTGTCCTTCTGACGCCTGTCTCTGTGGCTCCATCTTGCTCCCTGGTCACAGAAGAAGAACTATGAGAGATTGCAAAAAGCACTGGACAGTGTCATGTCCATCCGCGAGATGACCCAGGTACTGAGGCTGGGGGAGGCTGGGATGAAGGAAGGGCAGTCCTGTGCTGGACTTGGGCTGTATAAAAGAGTGTGTTGTTGTTTTGAATCGTCTCCTTGTCATATTTAGATCTGGTAGTCTAGTGACGAAAGGATAGTGGGGTGTGAAATAATGAAAGCTGTCTTTTCCAGGGCTCATATCTGGAGATTAAGAAACAGATGGACAAACTGGACCCCCTGGCTCACCCTCTACTGCAGTGGTAGGTAGAAGGTCTCTGCTTACACCTCCTGCAATCTAAACCTCCAACCCTGTTCTGCCTTTTTCACTCTCCTGTTTTTCTTCTCCCCATCCTGTCTCGTCCTCTCTCTCCCTCTCTAGGATCATATCCAGTAACCGATCCCATATCGTCAAGCTGCCTCTGAGTAGGGTATGAATAACACAGATCTCTGGTGTCTGCTCTTCCTCGTAACTGTTGCCGTGTGTTCTCCACTACATGATTCTCTATTCTCTCTCTTCTTCCCTGCGTCTCTCTCTGTCCTATAGCAACTGAAGTTCATGCACACATCCCACCAGTTCCTATTACTCAGCAGCCCGCCTGCCAAGGAGGCACGCTTTCGCACGGCCAAGAAGCTCTACGGCAGCACCTTTGCCTTCCAGTGAGTCCCCTCTCTCTCCCCTAAGGGTGCCACTCTCCTGTAGTGGTCCCATACACAGTATATGGCAGCACCAACCTCCCCTTAACTATAGACTCCCCCATACAGAATAGGTACTATGTTTTATTAAGTTTGAGATTACTTGATTCGTCAATTGTGCAGAAAGTCCAACCGAAATGAATTCCATCCTCTCCCAAAGACACATCCAGGTTGGAGCAGGGGGCTGCCACACTGGGCGCTAGTGGAGCAGTTGTTGTGGGGGGTTAAGTGCCTTGCACAAGGGCACAATGTCAGGCAATGGCATTTGGGATTAGAGACCAGCATCCTCCGGTTGCCAGCTCACTTCCAGACCGGTTTTCTTTTCCCTGTCAGATCCGGGATTGAAACTTCTAGGCTACCTGCCGCCCAGTCTTATAGACACAGAGACAACACATAATAGAGTCCCATGTAGCAATATCAGTGTGAGTAACAGACAGCCATGCCCCTGCTGTACAAAAGGCACGAAGCAGAAGCATTCATGGGACCATCTCAAAGCAATCAGAACTGTCTCAGTCCCTCAGGCAGCTAGCTGATTTAAATTCAACAACCACTCCTCTTGAACATTGTCTCTGCTAAGAATAACAGCATGGCCACCCTGTTTCACCCCTGGGGGTTTATTTGAGGACAATAAGAGATGAGAGACGATACAGTTTGATGTATTCCCACTGAGACTTCTATTCACGTAACATCCTGCTGTTGAAAAGAGAAGGAGGGGTGATGTAATATCAGGAGATTTCTGAGCTGTTCTTGTGCTGTAGGTCCTCGGCCATCCTGCTGTTTTTAGCAAACAAACATGACAAGTTTAGAAAATGTGAGAAAATAGAATTACTATCCTATACAATCAGCCAAAAAACACAGTGGAAACAGACTTATTGCATTGCCAATAAGATGTAGATATCTCACGGGCATGAATGCTTCACTCGGGGTACAGTATAACAATATGTCCATAAATGGTGGGCATGCAAACGTGGAAATAATGATGTTTTGAACGCTCTCTGCACAGCATTGTTGGAGCCTTTAGAAAGCACTGGTCCTGTTTGAGGAAGAAGTGTTCAGTATTCACAGCTCTCCTTATCTCTCTCTCTCCCTGCACCTGCTCTAGTGGTTCCCATATAGAGAACTGGCACTCCGTTCTGAGAAATGGACTAGTCAATGCCTCTTATACCAAACTGCAGGTATGTAGATCCAGCAGTTGGCTGAACTAAGACGCATCCTCCCTTGGACAGAGCCTGTCTGTCCTCCTCACACACAGTGCAGGTTGGCTGTCCAGCTGATCCATTTTGACAGTAACGGATGCCAGGTTTCTCTCTCAATGTATTGGACGCTTTAAAATGCCAGGCCCACCAGTAATTTCCCCCTGGCATATGTCGAGCACTTCCTGTTTCCTGCTCTGACAGCAGTGGACACCACGCCTCTTCCTGTCCTGATAGAGAGGCGGAGGGGCTGTGTTGTCTGCTGGGGGGCTGGGGGTTACCAGTCGGCCTGGCTGAAGGCGTGGCTGCCTGGGTTGACCACTAAGAGCACTGAGTAGACTAGGTCAGAGGTTACGACTGCTGCCCCGCCCCATGTCTGTTTCGCTATGAGGATCCACAGAGTGGGTGAGTGGGTGAGGGAACCAAGGAAGGTCAGTAACGGTCATCACCTATACTGTCTCTCTTATTTACCTCTATACTGAACCTAATGATGTTTAATATGTATATGGCTGAACCTCCTGGTAGTCCAAGACAATGTACAAGACATTAAACCACATGCATGACAATCTACTTCTATGTCTATAGACTCTTAGGTTCATGCTGTATGCATCTTGAAAACACGCCATCTCGCTCCTCCCTGTTGTTGTATTATGCTGTATGACCTGGAGAAGTCAGCAGGGTGTTTGTTGTCAGTTAGCAGTTTATTATGAGTATATTACAGTATTATAACCTTTGCCGTTAGAGCTTTGAAGACTCGTCTTTCATCTCCTTGTTCTGCGTCCCTCGCTCTCTCCCTCCTCTTCACCTTGAGCGTGTGTTTGTTCACTCTGTCACGCCTTCAGCTCGCACAGCAAATCTCATTGTGTCTCTGTCTCTCTCTCACGCTGTCCTTCAGATACACATGTCATCTCTGTCTCTCTCTCTCATGCTGTCCTTCAAATACATGTCATCTCTGTCTCTCTCTCTCACGCTGTCCTTCAGATACATGTCATCTCTGTCTCTCTCTCTCACGCTGTCCTTCAGATACATGTCATCTCTGTCTCTCTCTCATGCTGTCCTTCAAATACATGTCATCTCTGTCTCTCTCTCTCACACTGTCCTTCAGATACACGTCATCTCTGTCTCTCTCTCTCACGCTGTCCTTCAGATACACATGTCATCTCTGTCTCTCTCTCTCACGCTGTCCTTCAGATACACATGTCATCTCTGTCTCTCTCTCTCACGCTGTCCTTCAGATACACATGTCATCAAATTCAAATTCAAATTCAAGCTGCTTTATTGGCATGAAACACATTGTGTCAATATTGCCAAAGCAACAATGTATACAATATACATTGTAACAAAATGATAAATGATAGCAAATATAAAATATAAAATGGTAGTAAATAATAATACAAAATTAAATACAAAAATAATAACAATAACATGGTAACAGTCAATAGTAGAAATATAATAAATATAAAATCAAATTATGAAAAATTAAACTATAACTAACTTATAACTAAATAACGGTCATCTTCTCCTTTATATCAGTACTACAACTACAATCATCATTACCACGACTACTACTACCATCACTAAACTGTTATCACTACCATTACCACCCACATTTGGAATGATAAACATTAATAATTATAGTAATAACAATAATAGCAATAATAAGTAAGTTACAGCTTACTATGCAGATGTTATTATTCAGTGTCCCTCAGGCTATGGCAGGAAAATACATATTTGCCTGCAAGAGGAGCCATTGCTCCTTTGGCCATGAGTATTCTTAGTTTTTCCTCTGGGTTCAATTTGTAAAATGTGGAATATGTGTAGTAATTTCTGTGAATAATGAATCTCTTTGTGAGGAATATTTATCACAGTAAAGGAGAAAGTGCATCTCTGTCTCTACCTCCCCTGTTGTGCAGTGACCACATACACGCTCCTCTTTGGGTAGCCATGTCTTTTTATGTCTGCCGGTTTCTATTGCCAATCGGTGGTCACTCAGCCTGTACTTGGTAAGGATCTGTCTCTGCTTCGTATCTCTGACAGAGTAGAGCTAATCAGCCAATTCATATTCTCTGTTTAGGGTCAGATAGCAATTTAGTCGGCTTTGGGATTTTGTTTCATTTTTCCAATGTTGTAAATATGATTCCTTTGATTGGTTCATGATTTTGCTTATTGGAATTCTTTCTTTTGAAGCAGTGCTGGTGTCAACATGGTTGGTGTCTCTCTCTGTGTCTCTCTCCCTGTCAATTCAATTCAATTCAATTCAAGGGGCTTTATTGGCATGGGAAACATGTGTTAACGTTGCCAAAGCAAGTAAGGTAGATAATATATAAAGTGAAATAAACAATAAAAATTAACAGTAGACATCACACATACAGAAGTATCAAAACAATAAAGACATTACACATGTCATATTATATATATATACAGTGTTTTTACAATGTACGAATGGTAAAGGACACAAGATAAAATAAATAAGCATAGATATGGGTTGTATTTACAATGGTGCGTGTTCTTCACTGGTTGCCCTTTTCTCGTGGCAACAGGTCACAAATCTTGCTGCTCTGATGGCACACTGTGGAATTTCACCCAGTAGATATGGGAGTTTTTCAAAATTGGATTTGTTTTCGAATTCTTTGTGGATCTGTGTAATCTCCGGGAAATATGTCTCTCTAATATGGTCATACATTGGGCAGGAGGTTAGGAAGTGCAACTCAGTTTCCACCTCATTTTGTAGGCAGTGAGCACATAGCCTGTCTTCTCTTGAGAGCCATGTCTGCCTACGGCGGCCTTTCTCAATAGCAAGGCTATGCTCGCTGAGTCTGTACATAGTCATATCTGTCTCTCTCTCTCTCACGCTGTTCTTCAGATACATGTCATCACTGTCTCTCTCTCTCTCACGCTGTCCTTCAGATACATGTCATCTCTGTCTCAATAGCAAGGCTATGCTCGCTGAGTCTGTACATAGTCATCTCTCTCTCTCTCTCTCTCACGCTGTCCTTCAGATACATGTCATCACTGTCTCTCTCTCACGCTGTCCTTCAGATACATGTCATCTCTCTCTCTCTCTCTCTCTCTCTCTCTCTCTCTCTCTCTCTCTCCTGCTGTCCTTCAGATACATGTCATCTCTGTCTCTCTCTCTCTCTCTCTCTCTCTCTCTCTCCTGCTGTCCTTCAGATACATGTCATCTCTGTCTCCTAAACTCAGAAGTGATTCTTCTTCCTCCA